>NW_011627863.1:116898-120028 GCF_000149845.2 Schizosaccharomyces japonicus yFS275
ATCCGCTGGCGCGCTAAAGACTAAGCTATGCCGTTTTACCGGAAAAGATTGTTACTAAAGTCTCTTGCATGTATCGTACGAACCTTGATGTTCATATTGGCTACTCAAATTCAGTTGCGACTGTACCGCTTAGAAGCACATGTTTTTGTGGAGAGTGTCGATGGCGTTACAGTCGTGCATCGCCAACTCAGACCCCGGAACCAGACACAGGAACTAATGGATAATCACAGTGTTTTCTGTTGCACAGGAACTGGCGGTGTTCAACAGAGTACTGGCATTTAGCTTCTCGGTTTTCGCAAATTATCTGCTGAGGCTGGCCAAAAAGTGTAGAGCAGAAGTCTTATGAATTCAAAGCCTTACTGAAATAGAGGCAATAACCTAAGTTTCGACATGTAAGGCAAAGAGGCTGGGGGAGCATAGGAAGCACTTGTAGTCTAGTGGTTATGATATCTGCTTTACACGCAGAGGGTCCCAGGTTCGAACCCTGGTAAGTGCAACAGTGCTGTTTTCTTTTTCCAAGCTCGGCACTATCATACCTGGCTTTTCTTTACTTGTTCTTTTTCGGCAATGCTGCTTCGTGTGCTGGGGTGCGGGTTATTTTGTTTCATGATGCAAGCCTAAAAACCCTCCGCAATTGCAAGCGACCGCGAATGTTGCTAAATAGCGAACAGGGGCCATGCTAGGGCCCCATGAAGGAGCTGTGCGTATACCCCCCAGAGCCCAGTTAACTCCAGAACAAACGCACAACAATCCTCCAAATTAGCTTAGATGATATCAGTCTAGCTCAATAAAACCGTCGAACCTTGATGTCGATTAGCGGCCACCGACATGGCATTGATTGTGACGAACCAAAAGCTGCAGCACTAAATGCAAGGGGCAGCTACGTTCCACAATCCAGGAACACGAAGAAAGACAGGATTTTGCAAAAAGCCGGAGCAAGTAAGGTTACGACGTTTGACGAAGCAACAAGCGGCCTCGTGGCCTAGAAGTAAGGCGTTGGTTTCCGGCGAGGGGTCTCACTGAGGAGTCTTCGGGATCGCCAAAGATCGCGGGTGCAAATCCCGTCGGGGTCGGGCTTTTTTCTCTGCTTTTATTCTTTCTGCATAAAACTGTAGTCCTTCTTTGCCTAAGCCAATAATTAGAACTACGGTACCTGTGTTGACACAGTTTGTTACCGCTGGTGTAAACCCCGGCTCTGAGAGGAAAACAGGCGTATTCTGGCTGAACATCGAGTGATTCTTGGTGTTGATTGTGTATACAGCAAAGCTTCCTAAAGCTTACAAATTGTGCAATTGTTGTAGCCGGAATAATTTCCGTTTTTCGGTCACTTGACGTCCCAGTCCATGTGTGTTTTTGCCATCCGCCAGGATTCGAGTCTTAGGGTTCGGTAAAGGCACAAGTTAAATAGATAAAAAGCTGCTACTTCACCATTCTCTTGACTTAATTTTGTGTTGCTCTGCAAGAATGTTACCATCGCTCCCATTTATTAAACGCAACAACTATACTAACAACGAAAGTTCTGAACTCTCACATGTAAAGCTTTTTTTGGCCGACTAATTTTCCGTCTTACATTGCTGTTGCACGCAAAGACCGCATTTAATGTAATAAATAATAAAGAAAGAAATTGTAATTGTAATAATAATTTTAACAAGAATAGAATACAATACAATACAATAAATATGAAGGACCAAGTACCAAACAATAAACAATAAACAATAAACAATAACAATAGCTATTAAATATTAGATAACAAATAACAAATAACAAACAAAAAAAAAATTTAGGGTAAAACAAATAAAGCCTGGAAACATTCTTTTGCTAGAGCACATCAAACGTCGACGTTGTGCGGGAGGAAGCGCAAGTCTTAAAAATGTTTGACTGCGCAGGAGGGGAGAGAGCGGTTTCTTTTGCCAAGAGCTACCGTGAAGTCTTATTCCGGATCGGGGAATAGAAGCTACAAAAAGCAATGCTCCCAGCGAGGATCGAACTCGCGATTTTCACGTAGCATACCTGGCAGGAGGTGTACCATATAAGCATGAAGCCTTAACCAACTTGGCCACGGGAACCTTCTCAACGCTGAAGCAGCGGGATTCCGTGAAGGGTCTTGTTTCTCGTAAAAGAGCTGTATTACGAATGTCCGGTGACAAACTATCTATCTCGGATAGGAACACCTTAATTGAATAAGCTTCGCTTATAAGTCGTCAAGATAAGTTTAATGGTTATTCACAATCTAAGGTAGACGGTGTGAAAACACTGTTAGTGAACGACTGAAGAATTCAGTCGTTCTTACAGTAATTTATATTCATAGAATTACCTAATCCAATGTGGCTTTAAGAATCCCCTTTTGTGGCTTGCTCTGACAATCACGTTTGAGTCATGCCAATATGGAGGATTCCGAGGGTTTCCCTTGGAGCCATTACAGTCCCCTTCCTAGATTTTGTTTGTCAAAATCTACTATCGTTAGGCCATGAAACACCTTTTGTGCTTCTATTGTTTCTTTCTGGTGGTGGTGTTTCGGGGGCGTCTGTAATAAGGGTAGTAATCCATAGGTAATTTATGCTTCTTGAAATAAGCGAGCAGGTCTCGCTGCATGTGACGTTTTACCACCGTTGGTGGTAGCCATCCTCTGTAGTTTGTGTATATTGGCTCACCCGTGTCTTCCTGATGGGTGAGTCTGTGGAATTTGCAATTGAGCCAGAGCTTATTGTCTTCCAACTTGTGTTCCATGATGAGAATAATTCCTGATATGTTCTCATAATTTGGGGTGATCTCCTCCTCCGTTCTTGGATGATACTTTTCCACTTGAGACACATGAAAGAGTGTCGATGAGTTTTTCCGTTGGGTCTCAGACAATCCCAATTCGACTGTGAGGTTTCCGTGGACTTTTGTAATCTTAAAAGGTCCCTGGTATCTGGTTGCGAGTTTGTGTTCGTGGTCCCAGAACTCGTTAAATCCTTTCTTGATGAGAACTAGATCCCCTTCCTTGTATTCCGGTTCCTTCGCAGTTTTCAGGTCGAAGTAATACTTGTGTTTTTTGTTCGCGTCCGCAATGTTCTGGCGTATTTGGTCATGTACCTTGCCATTTCTAACATTGGACGCGAAACGTTCTCCCTGTGTAGCTATCGATTGT
>NW_011627863.1:120128-128129 GCF_000149845.2 Schizosaccharomyces japonicus yFS275
GCTTGTTCTTGTGACAGTGTATACAGTTGTTGAGTGGCTACACACACTCCACACGACTTCTCGTGCGGGGAAGACAAGAGACACAACTAAGATACACATATATGTATGTTAGAGACAGAGTAACAAAATGCTCATCTATTTACATTTCGCTAATTTTTGTTACAGTTCTAGTACAAAACCCGGAATGATTACTTACAACCCGTTTCCAGCTCCCCTTTTTTCGACATCGCCATAGCAGTATCTAGTTAGGGTCCGCGTGAACAGAGCAGTTGACTGTACGCTGACAAAGAGCTACGCTTGACGGTGTTAGGCCGCGACTTTGACAACAAAGGAGAGCAGGTGGGAGGATGGGAGGGAGAATTGGAGCAACAGAGCAGGCATGATGTGTGTGGGATGCAGAGAATACACGGTGACTGATGAAGGTAAGTAGCAAAAGAATGAGATGCTCTAGTAATGGCGAAACAGGAAGGGAGGAAAAGATAGGTAATATGTAGAAAGAAGGGAGAGGAGAGCGCTGAGGACAACGTGGCCGAGTGGTTTTAAGGCGTTCGCCTGCTATCAGTAGCCCAGCGGATCCCTTTGGGAGCGCAGGTTCGAATCCTGCCGTTGTCGAGATCATTGTCTTTTCTTTAATAACTCTTTCTTTTGCTTACCGTGCGGTTCAGCACGCTTTCGATTGCTAGAGCCACGCCTGAAAAAAAAAGTCAACAGCACTAGCTCGCCATCCACACACCAAAGCTAGTTACACGGCCAACAAAAAATAGCAAAAGTCAGGGACCAGCCGGGTTCGAACCAGCGACCTGGGGATCTGCAATCCCTCACTCTACCACTGAGCTATGACCCCCTCACGCTACACCCTTCCATTCTAATTCCATAACACAGTGTCTCTTTGCAAACCCCTTCTCTCCCGCTACTTACTTGCTCGTAGTCACCCTTTTTGCAATATAGCCTGTCCCGCTGCCGAAACACCACACGCGGAAACCCGCCACCTCTTACCGCGCAAGCATCGCCGAATCCGCCAGACGTATGGAAGATGCGGGTTGCGACTTTGCGAGCCTGGCAGAACTAACGCAGGCCATTAGACCGAGAGGCCAGCGGTGTTTCATCTCGACAATGCTTCCGATGATCGTTCGTCCATGTCTATTCTTTCGTCCTCTCTCTACGTTGCCGTGTTCCATGTGTGTGTGGTTTTCAGCACCAGTGCCGCATACATCGCCTTCTACCCTGTCTGCCAGTATGGTATAGGTGAGGTGGAGCAGAGAAACAGAACGCGTTAGGCGAAGTGGCCGAGTGGTCTATGGCGCTAGCTTCAGGAAACTGAGCGTGCTAGTTCACATATGTGAGCGTGGGTTCGAACCCCACCTTCGTCATTAAGGTTTTTCCTGCCGACAGGACTTGTTTGCTTTTGTTTCTGCCGAGTGTAGGCAACTTCAGGCAGATCATGACAGCACGACCAGGCCATCCACCATGGACGGAAACGGCTCAAATTGTAAACAAGCAACACGCACGCCCGTAGCCGGGCAAAAAGGGCTGTTGTGGGAATCGAACCCACGACCACCATCACCCTAAGATGGTATCATACCACTAGACCAAACGGCCACCATGTCTCTACCCCTCAAATAGTCCTCTAAGTTCACGCTGCCTCAACACAAACCTTTACGTGCTGGTCTTCCATCAGGATTGTTTGCGTGTTCCCACAAACAAGTATACTTGAAGTGAAGGCATTCCAATGTAATACGGGCGCGCCCAGCATTCAACCTTCGGCCCGCATCGACATGGCCCAAGTTTTTCCCGCCATGGGAAAAGTATCTCCCACTGCGAGACTCGAACTCGCAACCTTCCGGTCACCTGACTATCGTGTCCTAAAAGCCGGACGCTCTAAGCCGATTGAGCTAAGCGGGACTGGCTCGTAAAAACCTCTACCATCGTAGTACATCCCTCCATCCATAGTTCTTTGTGTTTGATTATTCTTCCGTTTTCTACGGCACAAGACTTGCGACGAATACCCTTCTCGTCATAGACCGCATTTCAACATCACATCTTCAGCCCACTACTACCCTGTCTTCCCCGTTCGAGTTCCGAGTTCTTATTTTCTTACCTCCTCTTTGTTTTTTCCGCAGAAAGCCGAATGAGGACTCGACACGAGCTGATTAGAAACACGAGCCACCGGAAGCAAAACGCGATAGAGTGAAAGTCAATGAATCCCCGTCGCATTAGAAGCGCAAAAACGAAGACATTACGGTTCGTTGATTTGAGCGGCGAACCGAAAAAGCCAAACAAGAAACCAAAACCGGCGTTCGTTTGAGGCTTACGGCTACTTGTACTGTGAGTAGGACCGGACAATAGAAGACTGAGTTCCGTGTTCTAGTGGTATGATTTCTCCTTCACACGGAGAAGGTCCCGGGTTCGATCCCCGGCGGGACTAGCTGGTTTTTGGTTCCTCTTATTGTGACTCATCTTTTTGCTCGCATGTATTCATCAAAGATATCCTGTATACGTTCAGGCTTCCACTTTACGTTCAGGCTTCCACTTTTCTTTCTTTCATTTCATTTTATTTCCTTTCATTATATTTCCTTTTCTTTTCTTTCATTTCATTTCATTTCTTTTCTTTTCTTTCATTTCTTTTATTTTCTTTTCTTTTATTTTCTTTTCTTTTCTTTTCTTTTATTTTCTTTTATTTTATTTTCTTTTCTTTTATTTTATTTTATTTTATTTCACTAAATTTGCTTTTTCTTCTGCTACTTATTTTTACACAATATAGTTTAATCAATTCAGCTCAATTCAATTCAATTCGATTCAATTCAATTCAACTCAACTCAATTTTCCATATTATCTTTTCTTTTCTTTCACTGTAATAGAATACACTATATTCTATTGTATAAACTTAACATTTAATCTATTGTAAAATTGTTCTATCGTCATCGGCAACGTAGCACCAGTCAGTGAAAAAGAATGTGCGTAGCGATAGAAGAGAGAGAGGTGTTGGGGCGAGTAAAGAGGGGTAGCTGAGAGCAGGAGTAGTGAGCTTAGGAGTAATGAGCAAAGGAGAATGGAAAATAAAACTAAAAGGGTTGATGTGTCTCAAAGGAAAGGGGTTGATGACCAAGGCCCCTTAACTCAGTCGGTAGAGTGTGAGATTCCAAAGAGGTGCTGCACCACGGTGTTATCTCAAAGTCAAGCGTTCAAGTCGCTTAGGGGTCATGTCTTTCTTTGTTGTTCTCTTTGCTTTCAGCTGGCTTGAAGCCAACGGAATACACGGACAAAGACCAGCACGCGGACTGGGAAACGCCGGTCAAGTATATGGAGCAGTACGCCAGCGAAGCCGAACACCGGCAATCCGTGATCCACGAAGCATATCTGTATGTAAGCTCTACGATGGTTCAGTGGTTGATATGGCTCCTGTAGCTCAGTGGTAGAGCGCCTGTCTCGTAAACAGGAGGTCCAGTGTTCGAGTCACTGCCGGAGCAGTAATGCATTGTTACGCTTTCCTTTTTCCGTGTAATTCTTCGGCTGGAAGTACACGCGTTGTTCGCTAATTGATCGCGTCACTTAAAAGCATCTTCGCTGAACAACCCGTCTCAGGTTCCTAGTATACTGTTTTCTTAAAAGGTTTTCCGCTCCTTGCCATATCACTGGTCGCCGCATTGCCACCGCTAAGAAGCTTTAGTGATATCCGAAACAATGTCATCCAATTCCCATAAAGACAAACTGAAAAAGCAGGGACGGAGCTAAAAAGAACGGGCTGTTGTGGGAATCGAACCCACGGCCACCATCACCCTAAGATGGTATCATACCACTAGACCAAACGGCCACTGCTGCCTTTGCTTCACCGTTGGCCTCTCTAAACTCTAAGCTCCAAAACTCCTTTTCCGCCCCTCCTCACTCCTCTTTTTCTCCACTTAACACAGTTCATTTCAATACAAGCTTTTTTCGTTCTATATCAGTTGCCCTCATAAGCCTCTCTATTCCACCCAAGGGGACGGGATCGCTTGCAGAAGCTAGCGACTGCTTTATTCTTTTTTTCTCTGTGCTGCATTTCCCGCCCGCCTCTTGTTGGTAGGGTAGTTGTAAGGAACTCCTAATTTTGTATTTAAGAAAAAGCTTGTTTTATTAGTAATAATTATAGAACTATTTATACCTTGTAGAATAAGGTATTCTAGAAGGTGTTGGAAAGTTTCAGCTTACGTAAGCAAAGCGTTATTGCAGGAAAAATAGTTTTTCCTGTTTTGCTTCGTAAGCCTGACCCCGAACATGGCGATTTACCTAGACAGTTCCATGTCCTAGGAATAAGCAAATCGCTGTGTCCTAGTGGTTTCATCGGGGATGTGTTTCCTCTGTGTTCGTTGTTCGAATCTTGGTTCGACCAACTCTCCCAGAATAGCACATCGTAACGTAGCACGTTACAGTAGTTGAACTTGCTGTATCGTTTTCCTGTCGTATGTGCTATTATTGAACAAAAGGTGATTACGCGTAGCGATTGTGTGATCGCGCCGTGTAGAGTAAGCGAGAGGATGTCAGAGGGCAAAGGCAAAGGCAAAGGCAAAGGCAAATGGAAATGGAAATGGAAATGAGGGGAAATGGAAAGCAGTCGTTTGTACGTGTACCGGTGGTTGTCAATTTGCTTAATTTTTGTATTCGCTTTCAGGCTGCGGGGACAGTGCTGTCCTGCCGACAAGCTGTCTGCAGAATGAATGCGGTAGTACGGAAAGAATTTTGATGCTGCACAGCGAACAGCGTGCAACCAGCCAAGTGATCTAATAAGTACGATATTGAGTAGTGATCTCAGTAAAGTGAATTGATGTTGAGAAGAAACGCTAAAGTACGTGGAAACGATAACGGTAATGTATGTACAGCGTGGCAGAGTGTGTGAAGACGGCCGTTTGGTCTAGTGGTATGATACCATCTTAGGGTGATGGTGGTCGTGGGTTCGATTCCCACAACAGCCCGTTCTTTTTCTCGCCCGTAGGCTTTCTTGCTACACGATTTTTTGCTTTTTCTCCGATGTTTGAGTGCACACTTTTGTCGCGTAACAGCAAGCTGTACCAGACACGCGAACCAATAGGGAAAAGAAAAGCTATGCCCACACCAGGAATCGAACCTGGGTTGCAACGGCCACAACGTTGAGTCTTGACCACTGGACCATGTGAGCTCGCATGGATCCCGCTGGCGCGCTAAAGACTAAGCTATGCCGTTTTACCGGAAAGATTGTTACTAAAGTCTCTTGCATGTATCGTACGAACCTTGATGTTCATATTGGCTACTCAAATTCAGTTGCGACTGTACCGCTTAGAAGCACATGTTTTTGTGGAGAGTGTCGATGGCGTTACAGTCGTGCATCGCCAACTCAGACCCCGGAACAGACACAGGAACTAATGGATAATCACAGTGTTTTCTGTTGCACAGGAACTGGCGGTGTTCAACAGAGTACTGGCATTTAGCTTCTCGGTTTTCGCAAATTATCTGCTGAGGCTGGCCAAAAAGTGTAGAGCAGAAGTCTTATGAATTCAAAGCCTTACTGAAATAGAGGCAATAACCTAAGTTTCGACATGTAAGGAAAAGAGGCGTGGGGGAGCATAGGAAGCACTTGTAGTCTAGTGGTTATGATATCTGCTTTACACGCAGAGGGTCCCAGGTTCGAACCCTGGTAAGTGCAACAGTGCTGTTTTTCTTTTTCCAAGCTCGGCACTATCATACCTGGCTTTTTCTTTTACTTGTTCTTTTTCGGCAATGCTGCTTCGTGTGCTGGGGTGCGGGTTATTTTGTTTCATGATGCAAGCCTAAAAACCCTCCGCAATTGCAAGCGACCGCGAATGTTGCTAAATAGCGAACAGGGGCCATGCTAGGGCCCCATGAAGGAGCTGTGCGTATACCCCCCAGAGCCCAGTTAACTCCAGAACAAACGCACAACAATCCTCCAAATTAGCTTAGATGATATCAGTCTAGCTCAATAAAAACCGTCGAACCTTGATGTCGATTAGCGGCCACCGACATGGCATTGATTGTGACGAACCAAAGCTGCAGCACTAAATGCAAGGGGCAGCTACGTTCCACAATCCAGGAACACGAAGAAAGACAGGATTTGCAAAAAGCCGGAGCAAGTAAGGTTACGACGTTTGACGAAGCAACAAGCGGCCTCGTGGCCTAGAAGTAAGGCGTTGGTTTCCGGCGAGGGGTCTCACTGAGGAGTCTTCGGGATCGCCAAAGATCGCGGGTGCAAATCCCGTCGGGGTCGGGCTTTTTCTTCTGCTTTTATTCTTTCTGCATAAAACTGTAGTCCTTCTTTGCCTAAGCCAATAATTAGAACTACGGTACCTGTGTTGACACAGTTTGTTACCGCTGGTGTAAACCCCGGCTCTGAGAGGAAAACAGGCGTATTCTGGCTGAACATCGAGTGATTCTTGGTGTTGATTGTGTATACAGCAAAGCTTCCTAAAGCTTACAAATTGTGCAATTGTTGTAGCCGGAATAATTTCCGTTTTTCGGTCACTTGACGTCCCAGTCCATGTGTGTTTTTTGCCATCCGCCAGGATTCGAGTCTTAGGGTTCGGTAAAGGCACAAGTTAAATAGATAAAAAGCTGCTACTTCACCATTCTCTTGACTTAATTTTGTGTTGCTCTGCAAGAATGTTACCATCGCTCCCATTTATTAAACGCAACAACTATACTAACAACGAAAGTTCTGAACTCTCACATGTAAAGCTTTTTTTTGGCCGACTAATTTTCCGTCTTACATTGCTGTTGCACGCAAAGACCGCATTTAATGTAATAAATAATAAAGAAAGAAATTGTAATAATAATTTTAACAAGAATAGAATACAATACAATACAATAAATATGAAGGACCAAGTACCAGATACTAAACAATAAACAATAAACAATAACAATAGCTATTAAATATTAGATAACAAATAACAAATAACAAACAAAAAAAATTTTAGGGTAAAACAAATAAAGCCTGGAAACATTCTTTTGCTAGAGCACATCAAACGTCGACGTTGTGCGGGAGGAAGCGCAAGTCTTAAAAATGTTTGACTGCGCAGGAGGGGAGAGAGCGGTTTCTTTTGCCAAGAGCTACCGTGAAGTCTTATTCCGGATCGGGGAATAGAAGCTACAAAAAGCAATGCTCCCAGCGAGGATCGAACTCGCGATTTTCACGTAGCATACCTGGCAGGAGGTGTACCATATAAGCATGAAGCCTTAACCAACTTGGCCACGGGAACCTTCTCAACGCTGAAGCAGAACCATCATCTTTATACAATGGATTATTGTTAACTCAAACGAACAGCTTTCAGTTACACTCGTGCAGCGGAAACGTTGTGATCACCGTTTCGTACAAACCAATCCCATCAGTTGTAACTTCCGCAAACCTGGAACCACCCCCCCTACTGTATAAGGAATTTCCTGCTTCCCAACAAAACCATAACAACTTACTAGGCTAGGCTATTATTCATTTCATTCATCATAGTATCAATTAAATAGTTAATATAAAGATGCAAAGAGTTCAAGGGTTATAATCCGTTGAACACTACTTGTTCCTTTCAACAATAACTTTCAAGAACAATTGCGCGCATCATAACAATTAAGGTTTATTAACCGAAGCTTCGAAAGGTTAAAGGAAATAAGTTATTCATTGTTTGAAGCCAACAAACAGGAATCCTCAATAGAACTAAACATATCCGGGCTCGAACCGTGACACAACGCTGAAGCAGAACCATCATCTTTATACAATGGATTATTGTTAACTCAAACGAACAGCTTTCAGTTACACTCGTGCAGCGGAAACGTTGTGATCACCGTTTCGTACAAACCAATCCCATCAGTTGTAACTTCCGCAAACCTGGAACCACCCCCCCTACTGTATAAGGAATTTCCTGCTTCCCAACAAAACCATAACAACTTACTAGGCTAGGCTATTATTCATTTCATTCATCATTCCACATACTTGCCAAGTTCTGCGTTAGGCACTCGTTGAACGTTACAAGTCTATTTCAACGCATCGGC
>NW_011627863.1:132385-142759 GCF_000149845.2 Schizosaccharomyces japonicus yFS275
GACGGTATCGCCTGTGCCAGGTGATGGAGGGCAGACGGTTTACAAACACTTGGGCAGGGTATCGTACAGAGTCTCCCTTTCCCTTCAGTTCCGATGTTGCCTTTTTCTTTCTTCCTTCATGTTCCAGCCCTACCGTGGCCTCTCCCTCTCTTCCTCACTAGCCTCACTAATTGCCGACATCAGTCACCGTGTATTCTAACGATACCACACACATCAACTCTGCTCAGGTAGCCAATTCTCCCTCCCATCCTCCCACCTGCTCTCCTTTGTTGTCAAAGTCGCGGCCTAACACCGTCAAGCGTAGCTCTTTGTCAGCGTACAGTCAACTGCTCGGTTTCGCGAACCATGCCTTTTCACTGTTAGCCCAAGCGAGAAACAGCGACCATTAACGTGCTGTTAGAACTCATCCGTTTGCACTAGGACGTAACCAAAAATACCGGAACGGAGACAAAATGTGAAATGGAACTCACCCGAGACAAAAAATACCGCGTCCTAACACAGTCTTGTCAGTCAATCAAAAATGTTTTGATTATTGTAGCCAATACCAAGTTGCAATCGTGTTCGTCAGCAAAGTATACATTTCTACGCTCGGTTATAACCTGGGTTTATTTTCAAGTAATTCCGGATACTAAAAATAAAATGTAAATAATAAAAATAAAAATAAAAATAAAAATAAAAATAAAAAAACAATCAAATAACAAAAAGTAACAATCAAAAATACAAAGTACAAAGTAAAAATAAAAATAAAAATAAAAAATCTAAAGAAATAACAAATACAATAAAATAAAATAAACAGAACAGAATGATTAGGAATGCAAGTTAGTATGAAAGGTAAAAGAGATATGAAAGGCAAAGAGAGGGGAAAGCAAAAGGAGAACTAGTTAGATGGATATACCTTGGTAGTGGTAAGTGCCTACATAAATTAAAAAGGATTGCTTAATGTAGGGTGAAATGGAAGAAGGGGCATGTCAAAGACAATACTCCAGATGTCTAATTGATAACTCCGGTCTAGATATCTATTTGCCACTGTCAACAGTATAAAAGGCCCGAAGTAACACTAAGATAGCTGTCGAACAATAAACTGATCAATACATATTCACCTATAACTTTCTAAACCTAAATCTTCTTTTCAAAAACCATAAACGATCAGTCCAACTGCTGAGCAACCTTTCGACTCCAACCTAAATCGGAAACCTCCGTTGACATTGTTCGACCGAAAGTCCGAGATTGCTCCGTAGTTAACAATATATCGATAACTCATCAACTTGAACATTTTATTGAGACGCTTGAAAAAAACCTATTATGGCAAGCCACGAGAAGCCGAGCCAATCTGTGGGAAGAAGCCCCGACTCAACATTGTCTGAGGCAGACATAATTTCGCTAGTCGCATCGACGGTCTCAAGATGCTTGAAAGAAGAGCTCTCTTCTTTAAGACCGACGACAGCTTCTGTTCCTGAAGCACCAGAGCAGAGTGAGAAAAAGTCGGCCGCTACAACCCTATCCGATAGTTTAATTCAAATTGAAGAACGATTGGTCTACGATCAGAATTGCGATCCAACCACGTACATAGAAAAGGTCGCGGGGTACTTTGACCGACACTATGCGACGGCCAGCGAGGAAGAGCGACAAGACAAGCTTAAGAAGTTTATTCCAAGCGACATGTTTGAAAGAATAAAAGGGAAAGAAGCCCAATTCAAGACATGGAAGGAAACCGCCGTAGCTATTTTGGAACCAGAGCTACTTACGCGACGCCGAAACCTTATTATGGACATTGGAAACCTTAGCGATCGAGGCAAAGCCGCTGATTTCGGTCGTGCCTTCGCGCGTTATTTTCGCCAACCGCGTTTGACCATGTGGGATTCGTTCGTGGTCGGTTTACTGGCGGGAATGCCGAAAAAAGCGCGAGAATTTCTCATTGAAAAAGACATTGAGAAAGGAAACTTAACGGATATCGACTGGCTAATGACGAGATTACAACAATATGAAGAGAACAGTGCTCGTTTGAACGAATCGACAACCAGGAATATTTCCAATGCACCGAAACACAGAGAATACGGCACGCGCAACAATTATCGCCAACGCGGAAACTCGTCGTACAGTTACAACGAGAGCCCGAGACCATTCAAGCGGCAATTCCGTTATGACAGGAATTATTATAACAACTACAAATTTAATAAAACAAATGGATTCATAAAAACAAACAAATTCGCACCCAAGGAGAAAGAAGAAGAGGACCCAAAGTCAGAATGACTAACGCACCTCATGGCAGCAATCGTCACTCAAGATCAAAGCGGAAGAAAGAACAATGGAGTATACATTGATGTTTTTATTGAGGATATCGAAGGAACCGAGAAAGCACTAATTGATGGCGGCGCAACCAAAAGTTTCGTATCAACGAACTTTGTGGAGAAATATCAGCTCCCTTACAATCTATTGGAAGACTCCGAGTTTGTAATAACAGCCAGTGGTCATCAAATGGAGATTCTAGGAATTCTCGAACTTAGTGTGCAGCTTAATAAAAAGACAATGGACTTTCATTTCCGTGTGGTAGAAACAATTCCGGCAGACATTATTGTGGGACATGATATCCTACGCCGTGGATTCATGGTTAACCATAAGACCCAGGAATTAATTATGCTGGGGGAAATTGATCCAGAAGAACCAGACGAAACTGGCGAAATGGACACAATAAGCTACATGAGATTGTCCGAGGACGAAGAAACCAGTGAGGAAAGCGCAACTGAAGTCTATACAGAAAGGGACCTATCGCAAGTTCCAGAAAAGTACAAAGACTTACCAATTATTAAAAATCCACCTCAGAAATATCTCAATGAACGTTCAATTCTTGATCTATGTTTGGATTTAACAGATGAGAAAGCTTTCTGGCAAGCTCCAATGATTCCCTTGTCATATGAGAAACAGAAATTCGCAAACAACAAAATCGAAGAAATGCTACAGAAAGGATATATCGAAAAATCTACATCGCCAAGGTACTGCAACATGTTTCTAGTGCCGAAAAAGGGCACCGAAAGGTATAGAATGGTGATCAACTATAAACCATTGAATGCAGTAACCAAGGATTTCATATATCCGCTGCCAAGCTACAAGGAAATCGTAACAAAACTTACAGGTAATCATATATTTACGCGCTTGGATTTACAGAACGCGTATCACTTGCTACGAATTCGAAAAGGCGACGAGGAAAAAACAGCCTTTGTAGCCAATTCAGGAATATATCAATTCAAAGTCGTTCCGTTTGGACTCAAGAATGCTCCAACTTATTTCACACGATTCATTACTACTATCCTACGCGAGTTTCTAAACCGCTGTTGTATAGTGTATATGGATGATATACTAATTTATTCGCAGGAAATTAAGCAGCACGAGAAAGAAGTGCATGCAGTGTTACAACGATTAGGAGAAGCACGCCTACAATTAAATGTAGCGAAGTGCGAATTTAATACAAAAGAATTAAAATTTATTGGAGTGATTTTCTCCGAAAATGAAGTGAAGCCCGATCCAGAGCGAATCGAGGCAATATTACAATGGAAAAGACCCAAGAATCTAAGGCAATTGCGAGGATTCATTGGATATGTTAATTATATTCGCGAATTTTTACCCCACATTTCAAAAATCGCAAGGCCGCTTTATGCGCTTTTGTCAAAAGGTGTCCGATACACCTGGGGAACGGCACAAGAAGATGCCTTTATTAAAACAAAGAATGCTGCTACGAATGCGCAATTTCTACACTATTTTGTTCCGGGTGCTAAAACACGCCTCGAGACCGATGCGTCCAATTATGCAATTGGCGCGATGATTGTTCAATTTATTGACGGAAAATACCGTCCAATTGCTTTCTATTCACATTTACTAAACTCAACACAGCGAAATTGGTCAATTAGCGAAAAAGAATTATATGCGATTTACGCAGCCTGCAAACATTGGGCATATTACCTTGAAGGAACGCAAGAAGCGTTCGAAGTACTAACAGATCACAAGAATCTAGTATCGTTTTTCAACTCTCCAAAGCCGTCTGCCCGCAAGAAGATACTGCGGTGGCTCTACGAATTGAGCGAATACAATTTTGAAATTAAATACAGACGTGGCGAAGAAAATACAATGGCTGATGCCTTGTCAAGAAGGCCTGATTATGAAGAAAGTTATGCGACAGACATAATTTGCAGTCTTACTGTTTCAAAAAATTCATTAGTACAGGCGATTCAGGCAGCCTATGAAAAAGACACAGCGTTTAAGCGTCTGATACAAAACGCAGAATTAAGAAGAAAAGCCGACGTTGATTTACGTCGAGGTTTATTATATGACGAAAAAGACGCAATTATTGTGCCGACAGAAGGCGATCACATTGAGATGATCCTAAAAGAATATCACGATGATTCCCTGAATGGTGGACATCAAGGACGTGATAAAACATTTGCTAAAATTGCAGCCAAATTCAGTTGGTATGGAATGTCAAATGTCATTAGAAAATATGTTTCGGCCTGCCCTATATGTCAAATGGCGAAATGGAGAAATCATAAGCCTTATGGAAAAATGCAGCCGTTAGATGTTCCAAATCGCCCAGCTGAGGCATTGTCAATTGATTTCATTACAGATTTACCGAAAAGCAGAAACTTCGATTCTATTCTAGTTATCGTCGATCGATTCTCAAAAGGGTTAACAGTCGTCCCTTGCAATAAAACTGTTACGGCAAGTGAATTGAAAGATCTAATGAATGAACAGGTATTTTGGGTAAAAGGAAAACCAAAAATATACTAAGCGATTGTGGCCCACAACTTCGAGCAAAGGAGTGGCAGAGTTACTGCGCGTCTTTAGGAATTGAATTAAGCTTTACAGCAGGTTACAGACCGCAGACGAATGGTCAGACAGAGCGGATGAACCAAACTCTCGAAAAATACTTAAGATGCTATTGCTCGAAGTTCGAAGATACTTGGGCGAATTATCTGAAAAGAGCCGAATTCAATCATAATACAACACCTAACGCAGCAACAGGGAAAACCCCATACTTCATTGAACATGGACGCGAAGCAGTGGTATCTGATATCGATGAATTAAAAGCGGAATATCAAAAGGTCCCATCAATTACCGAAATCGCAAAAATAAATGACGAAATTCGAGAATGCTTGCGAAAAGCAAACGAAAAATCCAAATTTTATTACGATCAGAAAGCACAAGAAGCGCCGAATTTCAGAATTGGTGACTTAGTTCTACTAAAGAAAGGATTCAACGCGTATTGGCCAACAACAGGAAAGCTAGACATGCCATACGCAGGACCATTTAAGATCGTTGGAAAAATTGGAGATTTATCCTACCGCTTAGACTTGAAAGAAATGAACAGACAACACTTCTGGACCAATTCCACGTGTCCCAACTCGAAAAATACAATGCCAGAGAACCACCAATTATCGCGAAGGATGACTACCAAATTACTAGCATCACAGCTATCTTGAATCACAGGGTCAAAGGAAATGAATTATGGCTATACTGCGTCTACACGAAGCCATACAACGACGAAGTGACAGGTGAGCCCCAATTCGAAACTCACAAAGACTGGTTACTCGCTCAAAGAGTAAAACATTTGGCAATTGAAGAATTAAGATCTTATTGTCAACGCCATAAGATTTCTAAGGCATCTTACCCGAGATATGAAAACCCACGAACTGCAAAGCGACGCTCTTCTAAAAAGAATTAAAGCGCGCCGCAAATTCTATTAAGATTGAGTCAATCTTGGAGGAGGAATGTCAAAGACAATACTCCAGATGTCTAATTGATAACTCCGGTCTAGATATCTATTTGCCACTGTCAACAGTATAAAAGGCCCGAAGTAACACTAAGATAGCTGTCGAACAATAAACTGATCAATACATATTCACCTATAACTTTCTAAACCTAAATCTTCCTTTCAAAAACCATAAACGATCAGTCCAACTGCCGAGCAACCTTTCGACTCCAACCTAAATCGGAAACCTCCGTTGACATTGATGACCAAGGCCCCTTAACTCAGTCGGTAGAGTGTGAGATTCCAAAGAGGTGCTGCACCACGGTGTTATCTCAAAGTCAAGCGTTCAAGTCGCTTAGGGGTCATGTCTTTCTTTTGTTGTTCTCTTTGCTTTCAGCTGGCTTGAAGCCAACGGAATACACGGACAAAGACCAGCACGCGGACTGGGAAAACGCCGGTCAAGTATATGGAGCAGTACGCCAGCGAAGCCGAACACCGGCAATCCGTGATCCACGAAGCATATCTGTATGTAAGCTCTACGATGGTTCAGTGGTTGATATGGCTCCTGTAGCTCAGTGGTAGAGCGCCTGTCTCGTAAACAGGAGGTCCAGTGTTCGAGTCACTGCCGGAGCAGTAATGCATTGTTACGCTTTCCTTTTTTCCGTGTAATTCTTCGGCTGGAAGTAACACGCGTTGTTCGCTAATTGATCGCGTCACTTAAAAGCATCTTCGCTGAACAACCCGTCTCAGGTTCCTAGTATACTGTTTTCTTTAAAAGGTTTTCCGCTCCTTGCCATATCACTGGTCGCCGCATTGCCACCGCTAAGAAGCTTTAGTGATATCCGAAACAATGTCATCCAATTCCCATAAAGACAAACTGAAAAAGCAGGGACGGAGCTAAAAAGAACGGGCTGTTGTGGGAATCGAACCCACGGCCACCATCACCCTAAGATGGTATCATACCACTAGACCAAACGGCCACTGCTGCCTTTGTCTTCACCGTTGGCCTCTCTAAACTCTAAGCTCCAAAACTCCTTTTCCGCCCCTCCCTCACTCCTCTTTTTCTTCCACTTAACACAGTTCATTTCAATACAAGCTTTTTTCGTTTCTATATCAGTTGCCCTCCATAAGCCTCTCTATTCCACCCAAGGGGACGGGGATCGCTTGCAGAAGCTAGCGACTGCTTTATTTCTTTTTTTCTCTGTGCTGCATTTCCCGCCCGCCTCTTGTTGGTAGGGTAGTTGAACTTGCTGTATCGTTTTCCTGTCGTATGTGCTATTATTGACAAAAGGTGATTACGCGTAGCGATTGTGTGATCGCCGCCGTGTAGAGTAAGCGAGAGGATGTCAGAGGGCAAAGGCAAAGGCAAAGGCAAAGGCAAAGGCAAATGGAAATGGAAATGGCAAATGGAAATGGAAATGGAAATAAGGGAAGGGGCAGCAGCTTTAATTTTTGTATTCGCTTTTCAGGCTGCGGGGACAGTGCTGTCCTGCCGACAAAGCTGTCTGCAGAATGAATGCGGTAGTACGGAAAGAATTTTGATGCTGCACAGCGAACAGCGTGCAACCAGCCAAGTGATCTAATAAGTACGATATTGAGTAGTGATCTCAGTAAAGTGAATTGATGTTGAGAAGAAACGCTAAAGTACGTGGAAACGATAACGGTAATGTATGTACAGCGTGGCAGAGTGTGTGTGTCACGGAGCAAATGAACTTATGTCATTGCCTCCGAGTACTTTTAAACTTGGAAATGAAACAATCATTCAACTGATTGGTTTCTTAAATTGAATGACTAAGCATTCGCTAGCATTCACTGCTATTACGAAGCAATTCCGAGTTATTGCTTTTACATTTGCACAACTTGCAAAATTATTGAATTTTATTTCTCAAAAATTAACAAACATTACAAATACGAATTAGCAACAAAAGATAGTATCAATTAAATAGTTAATATAAATATGCAAGAGTTCAATGGCTATAATCCGTTGAACACTACTTGTTCCTTTCAACAATAACGTTCAAGAACAATTGCGCGCAGTATAACAAATAAGGTTCATTAACCGAAGCTTCGAAAGGTTAAAGGAAATAAGTTATTCATTGTTTGAAGCCAATAGACAGGAATCCTCAATAGAACTAAACATATCCGGCCTCGAACCGTGACACAGCGAAGAAAGATGTTTCATTGAGTTTTTTAAGAACTGTTCGGCATGCCATTGAAAAGAAGGTGACACCCGCAAACGCGGAAGAGAAAAAGCAGACATCGATCCTAGAGATTATGTGGAAGACACTGATCTAACGTTTTCTGATGCGGAATTAGTCAAAGTTCTTATGGGCAGAGTTGAGGAACTCGAGAACTCCCTCAAGTATCAACAGCCTATGACTCAGGACAAGTTCCCAAAGATACGATTCAAGCCTGACAGTGATCCCAAGGATTTTATCGATGAATTGGACGCTTACTTCTCATATAACAATTTTACATCGCAACAAAACGATCGAAGGCACTCGCCTCCCTTCCTGAAGAAATCAGAGATCGAATTATAACAGTCAAGGACGCCAAGAAACTGGAATGGCGCCAATTACTAGCTGAAATCTTAGCTCCAGAGTTTCGCTTCCATCGTGAACAATTGTTCTCGGCGACAATCAAGGCACGCGAAAAAGGTCTCAGTACCTTCGCCGTTGCTTACGAGAAGTTCGTGCGAGCTCCGGGAGTTACTCAAGATGATATTGGATTGCTACTATTTTATATGACTGCAGACAAAGACGCCAAAGAATTTTTGGACCGTCAGAATTATCTCGACTTAGATACAGAAACTGTCGTCAGACTACTCAGATCCTACGATACAAGACGACAGACGAATAAATTTCAAGGAAAGAATCGCTTCCGAGGATCTTACAGAAGATTCAATTCCAATTACCAATCAACCTCCGGCGAAACAACGAACACCGATAACAGGAAAAACTTCCAGAGAAAGAAGTCCGCCGTGAATACTGTCGACATTACGAAAGACCCCGAAGACGAGGGAAAATTACATCAATACTTTTATTTGCCAGATCAACAGACGTCAGTCAAGGCCTTAATCGACACTGGTGCTGATGAGTGTGCGATATCAGATACATTCGCAAGACACTTGAACGTCAAAAGCCATTCAACTAAGACCCCTACGATGAGAAATCCGGATGGATCAATTTTAAATGTCATTGGAAAAACAGAAATGAGAATCGAAATCGACAAAACTCCATACAAGCAACATTTCTGGATCATTAAAGACCTAAATGAAGACATGCTACTGGGTCTAGACCTCATCACGAAGGCAAAAATGGATCTTACAGCAATAATTACCAAGCGCCACGAGAAAGCGCATATTGCGACAAATTGCGACTCAATCAAAATCACCGAAAACTTTCTCCAAAATAAAGATTCGGCTGACGAATCAAGCGACACAGAAAATAACGAAATTGTCCTTCCCCACAATTGAGCGACTTAAGCGAACGCATCGCCGAAACTAAAAACCGCGAGCTACCCCCGCATACGGATTTTGATATGCATATTGACTTAACCGAGGACCCTCAACCAATGAGAGCGCCGCTAATACGACTTCCACCCGCAAAAGACGCGCTTATGCGCGACAAAATTCAAGAGCTTTTGCAATTGGGATACATTGAGCCATCGGACAGTAAGTTTGTCTGCAATTCCTTTTCGTTCCGAAAGCAGGACCAGAGAAGTACCGACTGGTCATTAACTATAAGCCGTTAAACGCCATTACCAAGCCGTTTGACTTCGAATTACCAACTTACTCTCAAATTGTGGCCCAATTGAAAGCAGGAAACATATTTACCAAACTGGATTTGAAGAGCGCTTACAACTTAATCCGAATTTACGAGGGAGATGAACAGAAAACCGCGTTCCATTGTTGCGCAGGAACATTCCAATACAAGGTTATGCCCTTTGGACTTAGGAATGCTCCATCATACTTTATGCGTTATATCACACACGTGTTACGCCATTTTCTTCACCAATGCTGTGTTATATACATGGACGATATCCTGATTTACTCTCAAGATCCGGAGACCCATGCCAAAGATGTCAGAAATATTATAACAACCCTACTGGACGCAAACTTAAAACTTAATCTGGGAAAATGCGTCTTCTTTACAAACGAACTCAAGTTCATTGGAGTCATTTTTACTTCCAGCGGAATTCGCCCCGACAAGGAAAGAGTCACTGCAATTAAGAATTGGCCCGCTCCAAAGAAACTGAAGGAGCTCCGCTCGTTCTTGGGATTTGTTAACTTTTCTAGAGACTTCGTCCCACAATTGTCACAATTGGCGCGACCTTTGAATAATCTGACCAAGAAAGATGAAAAATTTATTTGGACATTGGAACACACAAAAGCCTTCGAGAAGATCAAAAACGCAATTTCAGAAAACACATTGCTACAATACTTCGACCATTCGAAGAAAACTCGCCTAGAAACGGATGCTTCCAATTTTGCCATTGGAGCAGTGTTGTCCCAACAGGACTCTAACGGAAAATATTGGCCCATCGCTTTCTATTCGCATGCATTGACCGCACATCAGATCAATTGGTCAACTGGAGACAAAGAATTATACGCTATGGTTGCAGGATGTGAACATTGG
>NW_011627863.1:143175-149070 GCF_000149845.2 Schizosaccharomyces japonicus yFS275
TCCTCCTCCACTACCTTATAGTGATTTTTGATCATCTTCTTACATTGGGCATATTACCTTGAAGGAACGCAAGAAGCGTTCGAAGTACTAACAGATCACAAGAATCTAGTATCGTTTTTCAACTCTCCAAAGCCGTCTGCCCGCAAGAAGATACTGCGGTGGCTCTACGAATTGAGCGAATACAATTTTGAAATTAAATACAGACGTGGCGAAGAAAATACAATGGCTGATGCCTTGTCAAGAAGACCTGATTATGAAGAAAGTTATGCGACAGACATAATTTGCAGTCTTACTGTTTCAAAAAATTCATTAGTTCAGGCGATTCAGGCAGCCTATGAAAAAGACACAGCGTTTAAGCGACTGATACAAAACGCAGAATTAAGAAGAAAAGCCGACGTTGATTTACGTCGAGGTTTATTATATGACGAAAAAGACGCAATTATTGTGCCGACAGAAGGCGATCACATTGAGATGATCCTAAAAGAATATCACGATGATTCCCTGAATGGTGGACATCAAGGACGTGATAAAACATTTGCTAAAATTGCAGCCAAATTCAGTTGGTATGGAATGTCAAATGTCATTAGAAAATATGTTTCGGCCTGCCCTATATGTCAAATGGCGAAATGGAGAAATCATAAGCCTTATGGAGCCGTTAGATGTTCCAAATCGCCCAGCTGAGGCATTGTCAATTGATTTCATTACAGATTTACCGAAAAGCAGAAACTTCGATTCTATTCTAGTTATCGTCGATCGATTCTCAAAAGGGTTAACAGCCGTCCCTTGCAATAAAACTGTTACGGCAAGTGAATTGAAAGATCTAATGAATGAACAGGTATTTTGGGTAAAAGGAAAACCAAAAAATATACTAAGCGATTGTGGCCCACAACTTCGAGCAAAGGAGTGGCAGAGTTACTGCGCGTCTTTAGGAATTGAATTAAGCTTTACAGCAGGTTACAGACCGCAGACGAATGGTCAGACAGAGCGGATGAACCAAACTCTCGAAAAATACTTAAGATGTTATTGCTCGAAGTTCGAAGATACTTGGGCGAATTATCTGAAAAGAGCCGAATTCAATCATAATACAACACCTAACGCAGCAACAGGGAAAACCCCATACTTCATTGAACATGGACGCGAAGCAGTGGTATCTGACATCGATGAATTAAAAGCGGAATATCAAAAGGTCCCATCAATTACCGAAATCGCAAAAATAAATGACGAAATTCGAGAATGCTTGCGAAAAGCAAACGAAAAATCCAAATTTTATTACGATCAGAAAGCACAAGAAGCGCCGAATTTCAGAATTGGTGACTTAGTTCTACTAAAGAAAGGATTCAACGCGTATTGGCCAACAACAGGAAAGCTAGACATGCCATACGCAGGACCGTTTAAGATCGTTGGAAAAATTGGAGATTTATCTTACCGCTTAGACCTGAAAGAAACAAACAGACAACATCTCCCGGACCGATTTCATGTGTCCCAACTTGAGAAATACAACGCTAGAGAACCACCAATTGTCGCGAAGGATGACTACCAAATTACTAGCATCACAGCTATCTTGAATCACAGGGTCAAAGGAAATGAATTATGGCTATACTGCGTCTACACGAAGCCATACAATGACGAAGTGACAGGTGAGCCCCAATTCGAAACTCACAAAGACTGGTTACTCGCTCAAAGAGTAAAACATTTGGCAATTGAAGAATTAAGATCTTATTGTCAACGCCATAAGATTTCTAAGGCATCTTACCCGAGATATGAAAACCCACGAACTGCAAAGCGACGCTCTTCTAAGAAGAATTAAAGCGCGCCGCAAATTCTATTAAGATTGAGTCAATCTTGGAGGAGGAATGTCAAAGACAATACTCCAGATGTCTAATTGATAACTCCGGTCTAGATATCTATTTGCCACTGTCAACAGTATAAAAGGCCCGAAGTAACACTAAGATAGCTGTCGAACAATAAACTGATCAATACATATTCACCTATAACTTTCTAAACCTAAATCTTCTTTTCAAAAACCATAAACGATCAGTCCAACTGCTGAGCAACCTTTCGACTCCAACCTAAATCGGAAACCTCCGTTGACAGGGCATGAGAAGCTCACATGGTCCAGTGGTCAAGACTCAACGTTGTGGCCGTTGCAACCCAGGTTCGATTCCTGGTGTGGGCTTGCTTTTGTTTCTGCCGAGTGTAGGCAACTTCAGGCAGATCATGACAGCACGACCAGGCCATCCACCATGGACGGAAACGGCTCAAATTGTAAACAAGCAACACGCACGCCCGTAGCCGGGCAAAAAGGGCTGTTGTGGGAATCGAACCCACGACCACCATCACCCTAAGATGGTATCATACCACTAGACCAAACGGCCACCATGTCTCTACCCCTCAAATAGTCCTCTAAGTTCACGCTGCCTCAACACAAACCTTTACGTGCTGGTCTTCCATCAGGATTGTTTGCGTGTTCCCACAAACAAGTATACTTGAAGTGAAGGCATTCCAATGTAATACGGGCGGCGCCCAGCATTCAACCTTCGGCCCGCATCGACATGGCCCAAGTTTTTCCCGCCATGGGAAAAAGTATCTCCCACTGCGAGACTCGAACTCGCAACCTTCCGGTCACCTGACTATCGTGTCCTAAAAGCCGGACGCTCTAAGCCGATTGAGCTAAGCGGGACTGGCTCGTAAAAATCTCTACCATCGTAGTACATCCCTCCATCCATAGTTCTTTGTGTTTGATTATTCTCCGTTTTCTACGGCACAAGACTTGCGACGAATACCCTTCTCGTCATAGACCGCATTTCAACATCACATCTTCAGCCCACTACTACCCTGTCTTCCCCGTTCGAGTTCCGAGTTCTTATTTTCTTACCTCCTCTTGTTTTTTTCCGCAGAAAGCCGAATGAGGACTCGACACGAGCTGATTAGAAACACGAGCCACCGGAAGCAAAACGCGATAGAGTGAAAGTCAATGAATCCCCGTCGCATTAGAAGCGCAAAAACGAAGACATTACGGTTCGTTGATTTGAGCGGCGAACCGAAAAAGCCAAACAAGAAACCAAAACCGGCGTTCGTTTTGAGGCTTACGGCTACTTGTACTGTGAGTAGGACCGGACAATAGAAGACTGAGTTCCGTGTTCTAGTGGTATGATTTCTCCTTCACACGGAGAAGGTCCCGGGTTCGATCCCCGGCGGGACTAGCTGGTTTTTTGGTTCCTCTTATTGTGAATAGAAGGGGCTCAAGCTTGCTATTTTACTCATCTTTTTGCTCGCATGTATTCATCAAAGATATCCTGTATACGTTCAGGCTTCCACTTTTCTTTTCTTTCATTTCATTTTATTTCCTTTCATTATATTTCCTTTCCTTTCATTTTATTTCATTTTCTTTTCTTTCATTTCATTTCATTTCATTTTCTTTCATTTCATTTTATTTTATTTTATTTTATTTTATTTTTGTAAAGTTTATACGCTCTAGCGGCGCGCACGCGATTAAATACGATCGCCAACTTCAAACAGCGATTCTGATCGCTACAGGCATCGTACGAGGTTCGCGTGACAACAATTGCAGTCGCGTAATTTACCTCTTCGTGACTGTATAATTCACGCCACGCTTAGTCATACCATTATGACTAAGAACCGTTTCTTCAGTATAAATACCTTAGTCTTCATTTCATTTTCTTTCATTTCATTTTATTTTATTTTATTTTCTTTTCTTTTCTTTTCTTTTCTTTTATTTTCTTTTATTTTCTTTTCTTTTATTTTCTTTTCATTTTATTTTATTTTATTTTATTTCACTAAATTTGCTTTTTCTTCTGCTACTTATTTTTACACAATATAGTTTAATCAATTCAGCTCAATTCAATTCAATTCGATTCAATTCAATTCAACTCAACTCAATTTTCCATATTATCTTTTCTTTTCTTTCACTGTAATAGAATACACTATATTCTATTGTATAAACTTAACATTTAATCTATTGTAAAATTGTTCTATCGTCATCGGCAACGTAGCACCAGTCAGTGAAAAAAGATGTGCGTAGCGATAGAAGAGAGAGAGGTGTTGGGGCGAGTAAAGAAAGGTGGTAAGCGTAAGGGGTAGCTGAGAGCAGGAGTAATGAGCAAAGGACAAGAGTCGTAAAAGTGAATGGAAAATAAAACTAAAAAGGGTTGATGTGTCTCAAGGGAAGAGGGGTTGATTGTCAAAGACAATACTCCAGATGTCTAATTGATAACTCCGGTCTAGATATCTATTTGCCACTGTCAACAGTATAAAAGGCCCGAAGTAACACTAAGATAGCTGTCGAACAATAAACTGATCAATACATATTCACCTATAACTTTCTAAACCTAAATCTTCCTTTCAAAAACCATAAACGATCAGTCCAACTGCCGAGCAACCTTTCGACTCCAACCTAAATCGGAAACCTCCGTTGACATTGTTCGACCTCAGTCCGAGATTGCTCCGTAGTTAACAATATATCGATAACTCATCAACTTGAACATTTTATTGAGACGCTTGAAAAAAACCTATTATGGCAAGCCACGAGAAGCCGAGCCAATCTGTGGGAAGAAGCCCCGACTCAACATTGTCTGAGGCAGACATAATTTCGCTAGTCGCATCGACGGTCTCAAGATGCTTGAAAGAAGAGCTCTCTTCTTTAAGACCGACGACAGCTTCTGTTCCTGAAGCACCAGAGCAGAGTGAGAAAAAGTCGGCCGCTACAACCCTATCCGATAGTTTAATTCAAATTGAAGAACGATTGGTCTACGATCAGAATTGCGATCCAACCACGTACATAGAAAAGGTCGCGGGGTACTTTGACCGACACTATGCGACGGCCAGCGAGGAAGAGCGACAAGACAAGCTTAAGAAGTTTATTCCAAGCGACATGTTTGAAAGAATAAAAGGGAAAGAAGCCCAATTCACGACATGGAAGGAAACCGCCGTAGCTATTTTGGAACCAGAGCTACTTACGCGACGCCGAAACCTTATTATGGACATTGGAAACCTTAGCGATCGAGGCAAAGCCGCTGATTTCGGTCGTGCCTTTGCGCGTTATTTTCGCCAACCGCGTTTGACCATGTGGGATTCGTTCGTGGTCGGTTTACTGGCGGGAATGCCGAAAAAAGCGCGAGAATTTCTCATTGAAAAAGACATCGAGAAAGGAAACTTAACGGATATCGACTGGCTAATGACGAGATTACAACAATATGAAGAGAACAGTGCTCGTTTGAACGAATCGACAACCAGGAATATTTCCAATGCACCGAAACACAGAGAATACGGCACGCGCAACAATTATCGCCAACGCGGAAACTCGTCGTACAGTTACAACGAGAGCCCGAGACCATTCAAGCGTCAATTCCGTTATGACAGGAATTATTATAACAACTACAAATTTAATAAAACAAATGGATTCATAAAAACAAACAAATTCGCACCCAAGGAGAAAGAAGAAGAGGACCCAAAGTCAGAATGACTAACGCACCTCATGGCAGCAATCGTCACTCAAGACCAAAGCGGAAGAAAGAACAATGGAGTATACATTGATGTTTTTATGAGGATATCGAAGGAACCGAGAAAGCACTAATTGATGGCGGCGCAACCAAAAGTTTCGTATCAACAAACTTTGTGGAGAAATATCAGCTCCCTTACAATCTATTGGAAGACTCCGAGTTTGTAATTACAGCCAGTGGTCATCGAATGGAGATTCTAGGAATTCTCGAACTTAGTGTGCAGCTTAATAAAAGACAATGGACTTTCATTTCCGTGTGGTAGAACAATTCCAGCAGACATTATTGTGGGACATGACACTTGAAATCCCTCCGCCGTGGATTCATAGGTTAACCCATAGAACCTGAAATTACTTATCGCTGGGGGACAATTTGATCC
>NW_011627863.1:149529-168705 GCF_000149845.2 Schizosaccharomyces japonicus yFS275
AGGCGTGGGGGAGCATAGGAAGCACTTGTAGTCTAGTGGTTATGATATCTGCTTTACACGCAGAGGGTCCCAGGTTCGAACCCTGGTAAGTGCAACAGTGCTGTTTTTCTTTTTTCCAAGCTCGGCACTATCATACCTGGCTTTTTCTTTTACTTGTTCTTTTTTCGGCAATGCTGCTTCGTGTGCTGGGGTGCGGGTTATTTTGTTTCATGATGCAAGCCTAAAAACCCTCCGCAATTGCAAGCGACCGCGAATGTTGCTAAATAGCGAACAGGGGCCATGCTAGGGCCCCATGAAGGAGCTGTGCGTATACCCCCCAGAGCCCAGTTAACTCCAGAACAAACGCACAACAATCCTCCAAATTAGCTTAGATGATATCAGTCTAGCTCAATAAAAACCGTCGAACCTTGATGTCGATTAGCGGCCACCGACATGGCATTGATTGTGACGAACCAAAAGCTGCAGCACTAAATGCAAGGGGCAGCTACGTTCCACAATCCAGGAACACGAAGAAAGACAGGATTTTGCAAAAAGCCGGAGCAAGTAAGGTTACGACGTTTGACGAAGCAACAAGCGGCCTCGTGGCCTAGAAGTAAGGCGTTGGTTTCCGGCGAGGGGTCTCACTGAGGAGTCTTCGGGATCGCCAAAGATCGCGGGTGCAAATCCCGTCGGGGTCGGGCTTTTTCTTCTGCTTTTATTCTTTCTACATAAAACTGTAGTCCTTCTTTGCCTAAGCCAATAATTAGAACTACGGTACCTGTGTTGACACAGTTTGTTACCGCTGGTGTAAACCCCGGCTCTGAGAGGAAAACAGGCGTATTCTGGCTGAACATCGAGTGATTCTTGGTGTTGATTGTGTATACAGCAAAGCTTCCTAAAGCTTACAAATTGTGCAATTGTTGTAGCCGGAATAATTTCCGTTTTTTGGTCACTTGACGTCCCAGTCCATGTGTGTTTTTTGCCATCCGCCAGGATTCGAGTCTTAGGGTTCGGTAAAGGCACAAGTTAAATAGATAAAAAGCTGCTACTTCACCATTCTCTTGACTTAATTTTGTGTTGCTCTGCAAGAATGTTACCATCGCTCCCATTTATTAAACGCAACAACTATACTAACAACGAAAGTTCTGAACTCTCACATGTAAAGCTTTTTTTGGCCGACTAATTTTCCGTCTTACATTGCTGTTGCACGCAAAGACCGCATTTAATGTAATAAATAATAAAGAAAGAAATTGTAATAATAATTTTAACAAGAATAGAATACAATACAATACAATAAATATGAAGGACCAAGTACCAGATACTAAACAATAAACAATAAACAATAACAATAGCTATTAAATATTAGATAACAAATAACAAATAACAAACAAAAAAAAATTTAGGGTAAAACAAATAAAGCCTGGAAACATTCTTTTGCTAGAGCACATCAAACGTCGACGTTGTGCGGGAGGAAGCGCAAGTCTTAAAAATGTTTGACTGCGCAGGAGGGGAGAGAGCGGTTTCTTTTGCCAAGAGCTACCGTGAAGTCTTATTCCGGATCGGGGAATAGAAGCTACAAAAAGCAATGCTCCCAGCGAGGATCGAACTCGCGATTTTCACGTAGCATACCTGGCAGGAGGTGTACCATATAAGCATGAAGCCTTAACCAACTTGGCCACGGGAACCTTCTCAACGCTGAAGCAGAACCATCATCTTTATACAATGGATTATTGTTAACTCAAACGAACAGCTTTCAGTTACACTCGTGCAGCGGAAACGTTGTGATCACCGTTTCGTACAAACCAATCCCATCAGTTGTAACTTCCGCAAACCTGGAACACCCCCCCTACTGTATAAGGAATTTCCTGCTTCCCAACAAAACCATAACAACTTACTAGGCTAGGCTATTATTCATTTCATTCATCATTCCACATACTTGCCAAGTTCTGCGTTAGGCACTCGTTGAACGTTACAAGTCTATTTCAACGCATCGGCTTGTTTAATTTTACAGGTTCGCCTCCATTTTTTCATCATTGAGCTTTAAGCTTGCGAAACCTTATCCAAAAAGCTGAGTGGACGCTTTCATCACAGTTAAATCCATTAGACCAAAGCATAAAAAAAAAAAAAAAAAAAGGAAGAAAAAAAGAATAAACGAAAAAGCTATGCCCACACCAGGAATCGAACCTGGGTTGCAACGGCCACAACGTTGAGTCTTGACCACTGGACCATGTGAGCTTCTCATGCCCCTTCTTCCATTTCACCCTACATTAAGCAATTCTTTTAATTTATTTAGGCACTTACCACTACCAAGGTATATCCATCTAACTAGTTCTCCTTTTGCTTTCCCCTCTCTTTGCCTTTCATATCTCTTTTACCTTTCATACTAACTTGCATTCCTAATCATTCTGTTCTGTTCTGTTCTGTTTATTTTATTCTGTTTATTTTATTTTATTGTATTTCTTAGATTTTTTATTTTACTTTGTACTTTTACTTTTACTTTTACTTTTTACTTTTTACTTTTTATTTTCCTTTTTATTTTTTGTCGTTTTATTTTTATTTTTATTTTTTACATTTTATTATATTTTATTTTTTAGTATCCGGAAATTACTTGAAAAATAAACCCAGGTTATAACCGAGCGTAGAAAATGTATACTTTGCTGACGAACACGATTGCAACTTGGTATTGGCTACAATAATCAAACAATTTTTGTATAGACTGACAAGACTGTGTTAGGACGCGGTATTTTTTGTCTCGGGTGAGTTCCATTTCACATTTGTCTCCGTTCCGGTATTTTTGGTTACGTCCTAGTGCAACGGATGAGTTCTAACAGCACGTTAATGGTCGCTGTTTCTCGCTTGAGCTAACAGTGAAAAGGCATGGTTCGCGAAACCGAGCAGTTGACTGTACGCTGACAAAGAGCTACGCTTGACGGTGTTAGGCCGCGACTTGACACAAAGGAGAGCAGGTGGGAGGATGGGAGGGAGAATTGGAGCAACAGAGCAGGCGTGATGTGTGTGGGATGCAGAGAATACACGGTGACTAATGAAGGTAAGTAGCAAAGAATGAGATGCTCTAGTAATGGCGAGACAGGAAGGGAGGAAAGATAGGTAATATGTAGAAAGAAGGGAGAGGAGAGCGCTGAGGACAACGTGGCCGAGTGGTTTTAAGGCGTTCGCCTGCTATCAGTAGCCCAGCGGATCCCTTTGGGAGCGCAGGTTCGAATCCTGCCGTTGTCGAGATCATTGTCTTTCTTTAATAACTCTTCTTTTTGCTTACCGTGCGGTTCAGCACGCTTTCGATTGCTAGAGCCACGCCTGAAAAAAAAGTCAACAGCACTAGCTCGCCATCCACACACCAAAGCTAGTTACACGGCCAAACAAAAAATAGCAAAAGTCAGGGACCAGCCGGGTTCGAACCAGCGACCTGGGGATCTGCAATCCCTCACTCTACCACTGAGCTATGACCCCCTCACGCTACACCCTTCCATTCTAATTCCATAACACAGTGTCTCTTTGCAAACCCCTTCTCTCCCGCTACTTACTTGCTCGTAGTCACCCTTTTTGCAATATAGCCTGTCCCGCTGCCGAAACACCACACGCGGAAACCCGCCACCTCTTACCGCGCAAGCATCGCCGAATCCGCCAGACGTATGGAAGATGCGGGTTGCGACTTTGCGAGCCGCCAGACGTATGGAAGATGCGGGTTGCGACTTTGCGAGCCTGGCAGAACTAACAATGCTTCCGATGATCGTTCGTCCATGTCTATTCTTTCGTCCTCTCTCTAATCGTTCGTCCATGTCTATTCTTTCGTATGTTCCATGTTCCATGTTCCATGTGTGTGTGGTTGCACCAGTGCCGCATACATCGCCTTCTACCCTGCCAGTATGGTATAGGTGAGGTGGAGGCAGAGAAACAGAACGCGTTAGGCGAAGTGGCCGAGTGGTCTATGGCGCTAGCTTCAGGAACTGAGCGTGCTAGTTCACATATGTGAGCGTGGGTTCGAACCCCACCTTCGTCATAAGGTTTTTCCTGCCGACAGGACTGTTTGCTTTGTTTCTGCCGAGTGTAGGCAACTTCAGGCAGATCATGACAGCACGACCAGGCCATCCACCATGGACGGGAAACGGCTCAAATTGTAAACAGGCAACACGCACGCCCGTAGCCGGGCAAAAGGGCTGTTGTGGGAATCGAACCCACGACCACCATCACCCTAAGATGGTATCATACCACTAGACCAAACGGCCACCATGTCTCTACCCCTCAAATAGTCCTCTAAGTTCACGCTGCCTCAACACAAACCTTTACGTGCTGGTCTTCCATCAGGATTGTTTGCGTGTTCCCACAAACAAGTATACTTGAAGTGAAGGCATTCCAATGTAATACGGGCGGCGCCCAGCATTCAACCTTCGGCCCGCATCGACATGGCCCAAGTTTTCCCGCCATGGGAAAAAGTATCTCCCACTGCGAGACTCGAACTCGCAACCTTCCGGTCACCTGACTATCGTGTCCTAAAAGCCGGACGCTCTAAGCCGATTGAGCTAAGCGGGACTGGCTCGTAAAAACCTCTACCATCGTAGTACATCCCTCCATCCATAGTTCTTTGTGTTTGATTATTCTTCCGTTTTCTACGGCACAAGACTTGCGACGAATACCCTTCTCGTCATAGACCGCATTTCAACATCACATCTTCAGCCCACTACTACCCTGTCTTCCCCGTTCGAGTTCCGAGTTCTTATTTTCTTACCTCCTCTTTGTTTTTCCGCAGAAAGCCGAATGAGGACTCGACACGAGCTGATTAGAAACACGAGCCACCGGAAGCAAAACGCGATAGAGTGAAAGTCAATGAATCCCTGTCGCATTAGAAGCGCAAAAACGAAGACATTACGGTTCGTTGATTTGAGCGGCGAACCGAAAAGCCAAACAAGAAACCAAAACCGGCGTTCGTTTTGAGGCTTACGGCTACTTGTACTGTGAGTAGGACCGGACAATAGAAGACTGAGTTCCGTGTTCTAGTGGTATGATTTCTCCTTCACACGGAGAAGGTCCCGGGTTCGATCCCCGGCGGGACTAGCTGGTTTTTGGTTCCTCTTATTGTGAATAGAAGGGGCTCAAGCTTGCTATTTTACTCATCTTCATGTATTCATCAAAGATATCCTGTATACGTTCAGGCTTCCACTTTCTTTCTTTCTTTTCATTTTATTTCCTTTCATTATATTTCCTTTCCTTTCATTTTATTTCTTTCATTTCATTTTCTTTTCTTTCATTTCATTTTATTTTATTTTATTTTATTTTATTTTCTTTTCTTTTCTTTTATTTTCTTTTATTTTCTTTTCTTTTATTTTCTTTTATTTTATTTCACTAAATTTGCTTTTTCTTGCTACTTATTTTTACTACAATATAGTTTAATCAATTCAGCTCAAATTCAATTCAATTCAACTCAACTCAATTTTCCATATTATCTTTTCTTTCTTTCACTGTAATAGAATACACTATATTCTATTGTATAAACTTAACATTTAATCTATTGTAAAATTGTTCTATCGTCATCGGCAACGTAGCACCAGTCAGTGAAAAAAGATGTGCGTAGCGATAGAAGATAGAGAGGTGTTGGGGCGAGTAAAGAGGGGTAGCTGAGAGCAGGAGTAGTGAGCTTAGGACAAGAGTCGTAAAAGTGAATGGAAATAAAACTAAAAAGGGTTGATGTGTCTCAAGGGAAGAGGGGTTGATGACCAAGGCCCCTTAACTCAGTCGGTAGAGTGTGAGATTCCAAAGAGGTGCTGCACCACGGTGTTATCTCAAAGTCAAGCGTTCAAGTCGCTTAGGGGTCATGTCTTTCTTTTGTTGTTCTCTTTGCTTTCAGCTGGCTTGAAGCCAACGGATACACGGACAAAGACCAGCACGCGGACTGGGAAAACGCCGGTCAAGTATATGGAGCAGTACGCCAGCGAAGCCGAACACCGGCAATCCGTGATCCACGAAGCATATCTGTATGTAAGCTCTACGATGGTTCAGTGGTTGATATGGCTCCTGTAGCTCAGTGGTAGAGCGCCTGTCTCGTAAACAGGAGGTCCAGTGTTCGAGTCACTGCCGGAGCAGTAATGCATTGTTACGCGTTTCTTTTTCCGTGTAATTCTTCGGCTGGAAGTAACACGCGTTGTTCGCTAATTGATCGCGTCACTTAAAGCATCTTCGCTGAACAACCCGTCTCAGGTTCCTAGTATACTGTTTCTTAAAAGGTTTTCCGCTCCTTGCCATATCACTGGTCGCCGCATTGCCACCGCTAAGAAGCTTTAGTGATATCCGAAACAATGTCATCCAATTCCCATAAAGACAAACTGAAAAAGCAGGGACGGAGCTAAAAAGAACGGGCTGTTGTGGGAATCGAACCCACGGCCACCATCACCCTAAGATGGTATCATACCACTAGACCAAACGGCCACTGCTGCCTTTGTCTTCACCGTTGGCCTCTCTAAACTCTAAGCTCCAAAACTCCTTTTCCGCCCCTCCCTCACTCCTCTTTTTCTTCCACTTAACACAGTTCATTTCAATACAAGCTTTTTCGTTTCTATATCAGTTGCCCTCCATAAGCCTCTCTATTCCACCCAAGGGGACGGGGATCGCTTGCAGAAGCTAGCGACTGCTTTATTTCTTTTTTTCTCTGTGCTGCATTTCCCGCCCGCCTCTTGTTGGTAGGGTAGTTGAACTTGCTGTATCGTTTTCCTGTCGTATGTGCTATTATTGAACAAAAGGTGATTACGCGTAGCGATTGTGTGATCGCCGCCGTGTAGAGTCAGAGGGCAAAGGCAAAGGCAAAGGCAAATGGAAATGGAAATGGAAATGGAAATGAGGGAAGGGCAGCAGTCGTTTGTACGTGTACCGGTGGTTGTCAATTTGCTTAATTTTTGTATTCGCTTTTCAGGCTGCGGGGACAGTGCTGTCCTGCCGACAAAGCTGTCTGCAGAATGAATGCGGTAGTACGGAAAGAATTTTGATGCTGCACAGCGAACAGCGTGCAACCAGCCAAGTGATCTAATAAGTACGATATTGAGTAGTGATCTCAGTAAAGTGAATTGATGTTGAGAGAAACGCTAAAGTACGTGGAAACGATAACGGTAATGTATGTACAGCGTGGCAGAGTGTGTGAAGACGGCCGTTTGGTCTAGTGGTATGATACCATCTTAGGGTGATGGTGGTCGTGGGTTCGATTCCCACAACAGCCCGTTCTTTTCTCGCCCGTAGGCTTTCTTGCTACACGATTTTTGCTTTTCTCCGATGTTTGAGTGCACACTTTTGTCGCGTAACAGCAAGCTGTACCAGACACGCGAACCAATAGGGAAAAGAAAAGCTATGCCCACACCAGGAATCGAACCTGGGTTGCAACGGCCACAACGTTGAGTCTTGACCACTGGACCATGTGAGCTCGCATGGATCCCGCTGGCGCGCTAAAGACTAAGCTATGCCGTTTTACCGGAAAGATTGTTACTAAAGTCTCTTGCATGTATCGTACGAACCTTGATGTTCATATTGGCTACTCAAATTCAGTTGCGACTGTACCGCTTAGAAGCACATGTTTTGTGGAGAGTGTCGATGGCGTTACAGTCGTGCATCGCCAACTCAGACCCCGGAACAGACACAGGAACTAATGGATAATCACAGTGTTTCTGTTGCACAGGAACTGGCGGTGTTCAACAGAGTACTGGCATTTAGCTTCTCGGTTTTCGCAAATTATCTGCTGAGGCTGGCCAAAAAGTGTAGAGCAGAAGTCTTATGAATTCAAAGCCTTACTGAAATAGAGGCAATAACCTAAGTTTCGACATGTAAGGCAAAGAGGCGTGGGGGAGCATAGGAAGCACTTGTAGTCTAGTGGTTATGATATCTGCTTTACACGCAGAGGGTCCCAGGTTCGAACCCTGGTAAGTGCAACAGTGCTGTTTTTCTTTTTTCCAAGCTCGGCACTATCATACCTGGCTTTTTCTTTTACTTGTTCTTTTTTCGGCAATGCTGCTTCGTGTGCTGGGGTGCGGGTTATTTTGTTTCATGATGCAAGCCTAAAAACCCTCCGCAATTGCAAGCGACCGCGAATGTTGCTAAATAGCGAACAGGGGCCATGCTAGGGCCCCATGAAGGAGCTGTGCGTATACCCCCCAGAGCCCAGTTAACTCCAGAACAAACGCACAACAATCCTCCAAATTAGCTTAGATGATATCAGTCTAGCTCAATAAAAACCGTCGAACCTTGATGTCGATTAGCGGCCACCGACATGGCATTGATTGTGACGACCAAAAGCTGCAGCACTAAATGCAAGGGGCAGCTACGTTCCACAATCCAGGAACACGAAGAAAGACAGGATTTTGCAAAAAGCCGGAGCAAGTAAGGTTACGACGTTTGACGAAGCAACAAGCGGCCTCGTGGCCTAGAAGTAAGGCGTTGGTTTCCGGCGAGGGGTCTCACTGAGGAGTCTTCGGGATCGCCAAAGATCGCGGGTGCAAATCCCGTCGGGGTCGGGCTTTTTTCTTCTGCTTTTATTCTTTCTGCATAAAACTGTAGTCCTTCTTTGCCTAAGCCAATAATTAGAACTACGGTACCTGTGTTGACACAGTTTGTTACCGCTGGTGTAAACCCCGGCTCTGAGAGGAAAACAGGCGTATTCTGGCTGAACATCGAGTGATTCTTGGTGTTGATTGTGTATACAGCAAAGCTTCCTAAAGCTTACAAATTGTGCAATTGTTGTAGCCGGAATAATTTCCGTTTTCGGTCACTTGACGTCCCAGTCCATGTGTGTTTTTGCCATCCGCCAGGATTCGAGTCTTAGGGTTCGGTAAAGGCACAAGTTAAATAGATAAAAAGCTGCTACTTCACCATTCTCTTGACTTAATTTTGTGTTGCTCTGCAAGAATGTTACCATCGCTCCCATTTATTAAACGCAACAACTATACTAACAACGAAAGTTCTGAACTCTCACATGTAAAGCTTTTTTTTGGCCGACTAATTTTCCGTCTTACATTGCTGTTGCACGCAAAGACCGCATTTAATGTAATAAATAATAAAGAAAGAAATTGTAATAATAATTTTAACAAGAATAGAATAGAATACAATACAATAAATATGAAGGACCAAGTACCAGATACTAAACAATAAACAATAAACAATAACAATAGCTATTAAATATTAGATAACAAATAACAAATAACAAACAAAAAAAAAATTTAGGGTAAAACAAATAAAGCCTGGAAACATCTTTTGCTAGAGCACATCAAACGTCGACGTTGTGCGGGAGGAAGCGCAAGTCTTAAAAATGTTTGACTGCGCAGGAGGGGAGAGAGCGGTTCTTTTGCCAAGAGCTACCGTGAAGTCTTATTCCGGATCGGGGAATAGAAGCTACAAAAAGCAATGCTCCCAGCGAGGATCGAACTCGCGATTTTCACGTAGCATACCTGGCAGGAGGTGTACCATATAAGCATGAAGCCTTAACCAACTTGGCCACGGGAACCTTCTCAACGCTGAAGCAGAACCATCATCTTTATACAATGGATTATTGTTAACTCAAACGAACAGCTTTCAGTTACACTCGTGCAGCGGAAACGTTGTGATCACCGTTTCGTACAAACCAATCCCATCAGTTGTAACTTCCGCAAACCTGGAACCACCCCCCTACTGTATAAGGAATTTCCTGCTTCCCAACAAACCATAACAACTTACTAGGCTAGGCTATTATTCATTTCATTCATCATTCCACATACTTGCCAAGTTCTGCGTTAGGCACTCGTTGAACGTTACAAGTCTATTTCAACGCATCGGCTTGTTTAATTTTACAGGTTCGCCTCCATTTTTTCATCATTGAGCTTTAAGCTTGCGAAACCTTATCCAAAAAGCTGAGTGGACGCTTTCATCACAGTTAAATCCATTAGACCAAAGCATAAAAAAAAAAAAAAAAAAAGGAAGAAAAAAAGAATAAACGAAAAAGCTATGCCCACACCAGGAATCGAACCTGGGTTGCAACGGCCACAACGTTGAGTCTTGACCACTGGACCATGTGAGCTTCTCATGCCCCTTCTTCCATTTCACCCTACATTAAGCAATTCTTTTTAATTATTTAGGCACTTACCACTACCAAGGTATATCCATCTAACTAGTTCTCCTTTTGCTTTCCCCTCTCTTTGCCTTTCATATCTCTTTTACCTTTCATACTAACTTGCATTCCTAATCATTCTGTTCTGTTCTGTTCTGTTTATTTTATTTTATTGTATTTCTTAGATTTTTTATTTTTATTTTTATTTTTATTTTTTTACTTTGTACTTTATTTTTTTACTTTGTACTTTTTACTTTTTACTTTTTATTTTTTCTTGATTGTTATTATTTTTTATTTTTTATTTTTTATTTTTTATTTTTTACATTCCGGAAATTACTTGAAAAATAAACCCGGGTTATAACCGAGCGTTATAACCGAGCGTTGAAAATGTATACTTTGCTGACGAACACGATTGCAACTTGGTATTGGCTACAATAATCAAAACAATTTTTGTATAGACTGACAAGACTGTGTTAGGACGCGGTATTTTTTGTCTCGGGTGATTTCCATTTCACATTTTGTCTCCGTTCCGGTATTTTTGGTTACGTCCTAGTGCAAACGGATGAGTTCTAACAGCACGTTAATGGTCGCTGTTTCTCGCTTGAGCTAACAGTGAAAGGCATGGTTCGCGAAACCGAGCAGTTGACTGTACGCTGACAAAGAGCTACGCTTGACGGTGTTAGGCCGCGACTTGACAACAAAGGAGAGCAGGTGGGAGGATGGGAGGGAGAATTGGAGCAACAGAGCAGGCATGATGTGTGTGGGATGCAGAGAATACACGGTGACTAATGAAGGTAAGTAGCAAAAGAATGAGATGCTCTAGTAATGGCGAGACAGGAAGGGAGGAAAAGATAGGTAATATGTAGAAAGAAGGGAGAGGAGAGCGCTGAGGACAACGTGGCCGAGTGGTTTTAAGGCGTTCGCCTGCTATCAGTAGCCCAGCGGATTCCCTTGGGAGCGCAGGTTCGAATCCTGCCGTTGTCGAGATCATTGTCTTTTCTTTAATAACTCTTTCTTTTGCTTACCGTGCGGTTCAGCACGCTTTCGATTGCTAGAGCCACGCCTGAAAAAAAAGTCAACAGCACTAGCTCGCCATCCACACACCAAAGCTAGTTACACGGCCAACAAAAAATAGCAAAAGTCAGGGACCAGCCGGGTTCGAACCAGCGACCTGGGGATCTGCAATCCCTCACTCTACCACTGAGCTATGACCCCCTCACGCTACACCCTTCCATTCTAATTCCATAACACAGTGTCTCTTTGCAAACCCCTTCTCTCCCGCTACTTACTTGCTCGTAGTCACCCTTTTTGCAATATAGCCTGTCCCGCTGCCGAAACACCACACGCGGAAACCCGCCACCTCTTACCGCGCAAGCATCGCCGAATCCGCCAGACGTATGGAAGATGCGGGTTGCGACTTTGCGAGCCTGGCAGACTAACGCAGGCCATTAGACCGAGAGGCCAGCGGTGTTTCATCTCGACAATGCTTCCGATGATCGTTCGTCCATGTCTATTCTTTCGTCCATGTTCCATGTTCCATGTTCCATGTGTGTGTGGTTTTCAGCACCAGTGCCGCATACATCGCCTTCTACCCTGTCTGCCAGTATGGTATAGGTGAGGTGGAGCAGAGAAACAGAACGCGTTAGGCGAAGTGGCCGAGTGGTCTATGGCGCTAGCTTCAGGAAACTGAGCGTGCTAGTTCACATATGTGAGCGTGGGTTCGAACCCCACTTCGTCATTAAGGTTTTTCCTGCCGACAGGACTTGTTTGCTTTTGTTCTGCCGAGTGTAGGCAACTTCAGGCAGATCATGACAGCACGACCAGGCCATCCACCATGGACGGAAACGGCTCAAATTGTAAACAAGCAACACGCACGCCCGTAGCCGGGCAAAAGGGCTGTTGTGGGAATCGAACCCACGACCACCATCACCCTAAGATGGTATCATACCACTAGACCAAACGGCCACCATGTCTCTACCCCTCAAATAGTCCTCTAAGTTCACGCTGCCTCAACACAAACCTTTACGTGCTGGTCTTCCATCAGGATTGTTTGCGTGTTCCCACAAACAAGTATACTTGAAGTGAAGGCATTCCAATGTAATACGGGCGGCGCCCAGCATTCAACCTTCGGCCCGCATCGACATGGCCCAAGTTTTTCCCGCCATGGGAAAAGTATCTCCCACTGCGAGACTCGAACTCGCAACCTTCCGGTCACCTGACTATCGTGTCCTAAAAGCCGGACGCTCTAAGCCGATTGAGCTAAGCGGGACTGGCTCGTAAAAATCTCTACCATCGTAGTACATCCCTCCATCCATAGTTCTTTGTGTTTGATTATTCTCCGTTTTCTACGGCACAAGACTTGCGACGAATACCCTTCTCGTCATAGACCGCATTTCAACATCACATCTTCAGCCCACTACTACCCTGTCTTCCCCGTTCGAGTTCCGAGTTCTTATTTCTTACCTCCTCTTTGTTTTTCCGCAGAAAGCCGAATGAGGACTCGACACGAGCTGATTAGAAACACGAGCCACCGGAAGCAAAACGCGATAGAGTGAAAGTCAATGAATCCCCGTGCATTAGAAGCGCAAAACGAAGACATTACGGTTCGTTGATTTGAGCGGCGAACCGAAAAGCCAAACAAGAAACCAAAACCGGCGTTCGTTTGAGGCTTACGGCTACTTGTACTGTGAGTAGGACCGGACAATAGAAGACTGAGTTCCGTGTTCTAGTGGTATGATTTCTCCTTCACACGGAGAAGGTCCCGGGTTCGATCCCCGGCGGGACTAGCTGGTTTTTGGTCCTCTTATTGTGAATAGAAGGGGGCTCAAGCTTGCTATTTTACTCATCTTCATGTATTCATCAAAGATATCCTGTATACGTTCAGGCTTCCACTTTTCTTTCTTTCATTTCATTTTATTTCCTTTCATTATATTTCCTTTCCTTTCATTTTATTTCATTTTCTTTTCTTTCATTTCATTTCATTTTCTTTCATTTTATTTTATTTTATTTTATTTTATTTTCTTTTCTTTTCTTTTATTTTCTTTATTTCTTTCTTTATTTTATTTTATTTTATTTTATTTTATTTTATTTCACTAAATTTGCTTTTCTTCTGCTACTTATTTTACACAATATAGTTTAATCAATTCAGCTCAATTCAATTCAATTCGATTCAATTCAATTCAACTCAACTCAATTTTCCATATTATCTTTCTTTCTTTCACTGTAATAGAATACACTATATTCTATTGTATAAACTTAACATTTAATCTATTGTAAATTGTTCTATCGTCATCGGCAACGTAGCACCAGTCAGTGAAAAAGAATGTGCGTAGCGATAGAAGAGAGAGAGGTGTTGGGCGAGTAAAGAGGGGTAGCTGAGAGCAGGAGTAGTGAGCTTGCAAAGGACAAGAGTCGTAAAAGTGAATGGAAATAAACTAAAAAGGGTTGATGTGTCTCAAGAAAGGGGGCTGATGACCAAGGCCCCTTAACTCAGTCGGTAGAGTGTGAGATTCCAAGAGGTGCTGCACCACGGTGTTATCTCAAAGTCAAGCGTTCAAGTCGCTTAGGGGTCATGTCTTCTTTGTTGTTCTCTTTGCTTCAGCTGGCTTGAAGCCAACGGAATACACGGACAAAGACCAGCACGCGGACTGGGAAAACGCCGGTCAAGTATATGGAGCAGTACGCCAGCGAAGCCGAACACCGGCAATCCGTGATCCACGAAGCATATCTGTATGTAAGCTCTACGATGGTTCAGTGGTTGATATGGCTCCTGTAGCTCAGTGGTAGAGCGCCTGTCTCGTAAACAGGAGGTCCAGTGTTCGAGTCACTGCCGGAGCAGTAATGCATTGTTACGCTTCCTTTTTCCGTGTAATTCTTCGGCTGGAAGTAACACGCGTTGTTCGCTAATTGATCGCGTCACTTAAAGCATCTTCGCTGAACAACCCGTCTCAGGTTCCTAGTATACTGTTTCTTTAAAAGGTTTTCCGCTCCTTGCCATATCACTGGTCGCCGCATTGCCACCGCTAAGAAGCTTTAGTGATATCCGAAACATGTCATCCAATTCCCATAAAGACAAACTGAAAAAGCAGGGACGGAGCTAAAAAGACGGGCTGTGTGGGAATCGAACCCACGGCCACCATCACCCTAAGATGGTATCATACCACTAGACCAAACGGCCACTGTTGCCTCTGTCCTCACCGTTGGCCTCTCTAAACTCTAAGCTCCAAAACTCCTTTTCCGCCCCTCCCTCACTCCTCTTTTCTTCCACTTAACACAGTTCATTTCAATACAAGCTTTTTCGTTTCTATATCAGTTGCCCTCCATAAGCCTCTCTATTCCACCCAAGGGGACGGGATCGCTTGCAGAAGCTAGCGACTGCTTTATTCTTTTTTTCTCTGTGCTGCATTTCCCGCCCGCCTCTTGTTGGTAGGGTAGTTGAACTTGCTGTATCGTTTTCCTGTCGTATGTGCTATTATTGAACAAAAGGTGATTACGCGTAGCGATTGTGTGATCGCCGCCGTGTAGAGTAAGCGAGAGGATGTCAGAGGGCAAAGGCAAAGGCAAAGGCAAATGGAAATGGAAATGGAAATGGAAATGAGGGGAAGAATGGAAATGGAAATGAGGGGAAGGACCGGTGGTTGTCAATTTGCTTTAATTTTTGTATTCGCTTTTCAGGCTGCGGGGACAGTGCTGTCCTGCCGACAAGCTGTCTGCAGAATGAATGCGGTAGTACGGAAAGAATTTGATGCTGCACAGCGAACAGCGTGCAACCAGCAAGTGATCTAATAAGTACGATATTGAGTAGTGATCTCAGTAAAGTGAATTGATGTTGAGAGAAACGCTAAAGTACGTGGAAACGATAACGGTAATGTATGTACAGCGTGGCAGAGTGTGTGAAGACGGCCGTTTGGTCTAGTGGTATGATACCATCTTAGGGTGATGGTGGTCGTGGGTTCGATTCCCACAACAGCCCGTTCTTTTTCTCGCCCGTAGGCTTTCTTGCTACACGATTTTTTGCTTTTTCTCCGATGTTTGAGTGCACACTTTTGTCGCGTAACAGCAAGCTGTACCAGACACGCGAACCAATAGGGAAAAAGAAAAAGCTATGCCCACACCAGGAATCGAACCTGGGTTGCAACGGCCACAACGTTGAGTCTTGACCACTGGACCATGTGAGCTCGCATGGATCCCGCTGGCGCGCTAAAGCTAAGCTATGCCGTTTTACCGGAAAGATTGTTACTAAAGTCTCTTGCATGTATCGTACGAACCTTGATGTTCATATTGGCTACTCAAATTCAGTTGCGACTGTACCGCTTAGAAGCACATGTTTTTGTGGAGAGTGTCGATGGCGTTACAGTCGTGCATCGCCAACTCAGACCCCGGAACAGACACAGGAACTAATGGATAATCACAGTGTTTCTGTTGCACAGGAACTGGCGGTGTTCAACAGAGTACTGGCATTTAGCTTCTCGGTTTTCGCAAATTATCTGCTGAGGCTGGCCAAAAGTGTAGAGCAGAAGTCTTATGAATTCAAAGCCTTACTGAAATAGAGGCAATAACCTAAGTTTCGACATGTAAGGCAAAGAGGCGTGGGGGAGCATAGGAAGCACTTGTAGTCTAGTGGTTATGATATCTGCTTTACACGCAGAGGGTCCCAGGTTCGAACCCTGGTAAGTGCAACAGTGCTGTTTTTCTTTTTCCAAGCTCGGCACTATCATACCTGGCTTTTTCTTTACTTGTTCTTTTTCGGCAATGCTGCTTCGTGTGCTGGGGTGCGGGTTATTTGTTTCATGATGCAAGCCTAAAAACCCTCCGCAATTGCAAGCGACCGCGAATGTTGCTAAATAGCGAACAGGGGCCATGCTAGGGCCCCATGAAGGAGCTGTGCGTATACCCCCCAGAGCCCAGTTAACTCCAGAACAAACGCACAACAATCCTCCAAATTAGCTTAGATGATATCAGTCTAGCTATAAAAACCGTCGAACCTTGATGTCGATTAGCGGCCACCGACATGGCATTGATTGTGACGAACCAAAAGCTGCAGCACTAAATGCAAGGGGCAGCTACGTTCCACAATCCAGGAACACGAAGAAAGACAGGATTTTGCAAAAAGCCGGAGCAAGTAAGGTTACGACGTTTGACGAAGCAACAAGCGGCCTCGTGGCCTAGAAGTAAGGCGTTGGTTCCGGCGAGGGGTCTCACTGAGGAGTCTTCGGGATCGCCAAAGATCGCGGGTGCAAATCCCGTCGGGTCGGGCTTTTTCTTCTGCTTTTATCTTTCTGCATAAACTGTAGTCCTTCTTTGCCTAAGCCAATAATTAGAACTACGGTACCTGTGTTGACACAGTTTGTTACCGCTGGTGTAAACCCCGGCTCTGAGAGGAAACAGGCGTATTCTGGCTGAACATCGAGTGATTCTTGGTGTTGATTGTGTATACAGCAAAGCTTCCTAAAGCTTCAAATTGTGCAATTGTTGTAGCCGGAATAATTTCCGTTTTTCGGTCACTTGACGTCCCAGTCCATGTGTGTTTTTGCCATCCGCCAGGATTCGAGTCTTAGGGTTCGGTAAAGGCACAAGTTAAATAGATAAAAAGCTGCTACTTCACCATTCTCTTGACTTAATTTTGTGTTGCTCTGCAAGAATGTTACCATCGCTCCCATTTATTAAACGCAACAACTATACTAACAACGAAAGTTCTGAACTCTCACATGTAAAGCTTTTTTTGGCCGACTAATTTTCCGTCTTACATTGCTGTTGCACGCAAAGACCGCATTTAATGTAATAAATAATAATTTTAACAAGAATAGAATACAAACAAGAATAGAATACAAAGGACCAAGTACCAGATACTAAACAATAAACAATAAACAATAACAATAGCTATTAAATATTAGATAACAAATAACAAATAACAACAAAAAAAATTTAGGGTAAAACAAATAAAGCCTGGAAACATCTTTTGCTAGAGCACATCAAACGTCGACGTTGTGCGGGAGGAAGCGCAAGTCTTAAAAATGTTTGACTGCGCAGGAGGGGAGAGAGCGGTTTCTTTTGCCAAGAGCTACCGTGAAGTCTTATTCCGGATCGGGGAATAGAAGCTACAAAAAGCAATGCTCCCAGCGAGGATCGAACTCGCGATTTTCACGTAGCATACCTGGCAGGAGGTGTACCATATAAGCATGAAGCCTTAACCAACTTGGCCACGGGAACCTTCTCAACGCTGAAGCAGAACCATCATCTTTATACAATGGATTATTGTTAACTCAAACGAACAGCTTTCAGTTACACTCGTGCAGCGGAAACGTTGTGATCACCGTTTCGTACAAACCAATCCCATCAGTTGTAACTTCCGCAAACCTGGAACCACCCCCCCTACTGTATAAGGAATTTCCTGCTTCCCAACAAAACCATAACAACTTACTAGGCTAGGCTATTATTCATTTCATTCATCATTCCACATACTTGCCAAGTTCTGCGTTAGGCACTCGTTGAACGTTACAAGTCTATTTCAACGCATCGGCTTGTTTAATTTTACAGGTTCGCCTCCATTTTTCATCATTGAGCTTTAAGCTTGCGAAACCTTATCCAAAAAGCTGAGTGGACGCTTTCATCACAGTTAAATCCATTAGACCAAAGCATAAAAAAAAAAAAAAAAAAAGGAAGAAAAAAAGAATAAACGAAAAAGCTATGCCCACACCAGGAATCGAACCTGGGTTGCAACGGCCACAACGTTGAGTCTTGACCACTGGACCATGTGAGCTTCTCATGCCCCTTCTTCCATTTCACCCTACATTAAGCAATTCTTTTAATTTATTTAGGCACTTACCACTACCAAGGTATATCCATCTAACTAGTTCTCCTTTTGCTTTCCCCTCTCTTTGCCTTTCATATCTCTTTTACCTTCATACTAACTTGCATTCCTAATCATTCTGTTCTGTTCTGTTCTGTTTATTTTATTTATTTTATTGTATTTCTTTCTTAGTATTTTATTTTTATTTTTTACTTTGTACTTTTTACTTTTTACTTTTTATTTTTTCTTGATTGTTATTTCCTTTTTATTTTTGCGTTTATTTTTATTTTTATTTTTTATTTTATTATTTACATTTATTTTTAGTATCCGGAAATTACTTGAAAAATAAACCCGGGTTATAACCGAGCGTTGAAAATGTATACTTTGCTGACGAACACGATTGCAACTTGGTATTGGCTACAATAATCAAAACAATTTTTGTATAGACTGACAAGACTGTGTTAGGACGCGGTATTTTTTTGTCTGGACCTCGTTAAATGAGGTCACAACAAGACTCGAACCGACGAACAATCGTTCGCAAACGGATGAGTTCTAACAGCACGTTAATGGTCGCTGTTTCTCGCTTCATGCAAGTCCTTACTTCAAAGGCCCTGTTCCAACCTCCACCTTAGGGAGTCAACCTTAGCAATAATTCCGGGATTACCGTCACTCCAGATGCAAAACTGGACAGAATTATTGCTATAAAAAACCTAGAAAAATACAAATAAAATCATCTATTATTTCTCCTACCAAACTAAGGAGTAGATCGTTACATTTGGTTGCGAGGCAAAATTCCTGTGAATTTTGCCCAACATATCGCCGGAAGAAGGAATTTCATTCCTGAAGTTGTTGTTAAGTGTTTTCGCCTTCGCCAGAAGAGGCTGCGGTCTCTTGGATTTTTCGTTATTTTATTTTATTTTTTCTTATTTTTATTTTATTTCCGCCCGACAAGAGAAAATAATTTTTCAAAAAAAAAAAGAAAAAAAAAAAACATTTTTGATATCTCGGAAGGAATCTTTTATTGCTATCGCCACTACGCTTTCTTTTTTCGCTAGGAGTTATTTTGTCTACTTAAAAAAGTTTAAGAAAAATTGCGCATGGATATGGACGGTTGGAAAGACGTCCCCTCTCCCGCGGCCCCTCCCGCGGCTACCCCTTTCGCTCCCCGGGCGTATGCCCAAGCGCCCGCCCCAGCCGCCGCCTCGAAGTTGCCTAGTCTCGGCAATATCGAGCGGCTACCAATCTACGACGGCAAGCGAGATGCTGCCGAAGTAAGAGGCTGGGTGAGGAAAATGGAAGAGCGATTGGACTACCTGGGGGTAGAATTGGCGGTTTTGCC
>NW_011627864.1:0-13230 GCF_000149845.2 Schizosaccharomyces japonicus yFS275
ATTCGCCGTGTGGGCCGGGATTCAGGCCTCCTTCTCCGCCAGAACTGGAGAAGCCTCAGCGCCTAGCGCGCGAAGTTTCTGCCAGTAACGCTTAACAGTGCCCGGGTCGATGTGCTCCTCGGGCTCCCAACCTGTAAGGCCGCATAGCGTAGTTTGCTCTAAACTCGCTATGCGCCCTTGCGAAGGCTAGCGCGTTGCGCTAACCCAGACAGGCCTCTTAGCTAACTCTAAGGAGTCGCGCTAGAGAGCCTTGCGCGCGCCAGCGCGCTACCCTAAGTCCATAGGGTTATGCAGCCAGCTCTACCGAGCTGCGCTACAAGTCTAGGGAGTGCTACCGCACTTCCCTAAGGGAGTAGGCCACACAGCCAACTCCAAGGAGCTGCGCTACAAGGCCTAGTATACCGCATCCCCTAAGTGTGCACTGCACACTAGAACTCCACGCAGCGCTTACGGCGCTGCACTACGAAGCCGTAAGGCTTCAACAACGATTGCACATTAGTCCTCGCTAATGTGCAATATTATAAATAGCTAGAAATTAACAATAATATTCATACTTTATCTTAATCCTGAGCCTGGGCTTACACTTGGTTGCGAGGCTCAAAAAGACCAAGTATCAATAGCTCAGAAGAGAAGCGGAATCTCTCCCAGTGTTGCCAAACCTTTGGCGGAAGTGTTGACCGGTAGTCAACTGTGTTTTGGAAATTACGCGTTTGTTTACATTTACGCGTCGCGTCAAATTGTCTTAAATAGTTTTTTGTTCTGTGCGTCGAGATGCCAGAACCTATGGAAGACGTCGAAGGGACGATCCCCCCGTTCGACGTTGAGCACGAGGACAGTGCTCCTTACAAACATCGTGGACACGATGTGTCGTGGGCTGTCTGCCCACCGAAATACGATGGCAGACCGGACTTGCCCACGCTGGACAACTGGTTTCGGGAGGTGCGACGCTTTGTGAGAGCGCGCCAGATCCCTCCTCCCGAACACGCCTACTCGGCGTATTATTTCCTTACCGGTGACGCACTCGCGCGCGTTCACCGCGACCATCAGCTTTGCGAAGATCTTGAGAACAACAAGATCTCGCTGAAGGAATTCCAACGGATTCTGAGAGAGCTCTTCATCCCCGAAGACGCTCTCATGGTCTATCGACACCAGTTCCTCGATTGTCACCAAACTGGGACAATTCGAGAATTTGTGTCCTCTCTCCAGCGGTTCCAAAACATCCTGTCGCTTGACGACGGGACTGTGAAGGACCAATTGATACGTGGCAGTAAGCCACATGTCAGAAAGGACTTGCGCGTCGGCAACCCGAAGTCGCTGACCGATGCTATTCGCATCGCAAACGCGGCCGAGGATGAGGTCGGCGCTCCCGGCTCGGTGTGGACAAGCTATGCGTCCCACACCGCCACTCATAGAGAAGCTCCTCCGAGCGACCCTATGCACGTGGACGCTTTTGGCATCGGCCGCTTGCCCGATGCAGAAATCGCACGCATTTTTCGTGAAAACCTGTGTTTCCGTTGCAGACAGCCGGGACACAGAGCGCGCGACTGCAGCAAGGGCAGGACGAAGAAGCCAAAAGCGAAGCCCTCCACTAGGATCAATGCAGCCAGTGTGTCGCCAGCCTTGACACCTGAAAGCTTTGAACAGTTTGCTAAGATGTTTGAGACAATGAAATCTATTTTTTCATCTTATTCTACGAGTAGTAAACCTAGTGTGAAGTTAATGGGAGTGCAAGTCAAGGAGGAGGAAGACGAGGAGGAACTAGAAGCCGAGGAAGACAGCGCAGAAGAGCTGTTAGAGAGCGATGTGGAATCGCTAGGAACCCTCCAGGACATGTTGGAGGATCGTGAGGAGTCTCAACTGTTTCTGGGCGACTTTGGATTAGCAGATGCATCCAGTGACGTCGAAGAAACAGAGAAGGAAACCTCAAAGGAGGAGGAGGAAGAGGCGACGGAAGCGTTCGACGACGCAGCAGACATTCCTGAACCTCTCGCGGCTCACCAGCTGACAATAGTCCCTCCGGCAGTGTCAACACCGCCGCAGGTCAACTGTCAGTTGGACGGACACAGCTGTCGCGTCCTCCTCGACACAGGCTGCGCAACATACGTGTTGTCGCGCAGCTTCGCCAGGCGCTGTGGACTTACACTCGTTCCAACGAGACGCCAGCAGGTCCACCTGGCAGCGAAGACAAAGGAGAGGGTCGTTATCACCGAACAGACCCTCCCGGTAACAATTCGGATCGGTGACGAAGAAACAACTCAGTGCTTCTTCGTCCTCGATCAGGACTCGGGCTACGACGCCATTCTGGGAGTCCCCTTCTGGAACGAATTGAACGTCCAGATAGAGGGCTCGCAGGCCCGAGTCGGAAGAGCATGGGTTCCCCTAGTGGAACCCAGCAAGCAGAAGTTGGCGGCGGCGCCAGTCGAAATCCTCAGCCTGTCGAACCGGGCGATGAAGAAACAACTGGCCCGCCAGGACGAGGTCGAAGAGTTGGTACTCTTCGTCGTCAACGTTGCTGAGGATGGCTCCGTCTCCTTGGAATCCCTCAGCAATAATAATCCTAAACTGTTAGCATTGCTCAACCGAAACAAAGACGTGTTACCGGCGGTTCTACCGCCTTTACCTGAAGAAACCAAGCTCCCGTACCTCACAATTGAAACGGTACCGGGAGCCCAGCCAGTGCACCGGCCAAGGTACCGTATGTCCTGGCCGGAGAAGCAAGAACTGGAGCGCCAAATCCGAGAACTCTTGAAGTCGGGGCGCATTGAGCCCTCGACTTCGCCGTACGGCGCTCCGGTATTGTTCGTGAGGAAGAAGGACGGTAGTCTGCGGATGTGCATCGACTACCGAGGCCTCAACGAACAAACGATCAAAACAAGTATCCCTTGCCTTTGATCGACGAGCTTTTGGACCGCGTGTACGACGCACGCGTGTTCAGTAAGCTCGATTTAGCCTCGGGTTACCATCAGATCCAGGTGGCACCCGAGGACAGGCCCAAGACAGCATTCAGCTCGACTGTCGGGCATTATCAATGGAAGGGCATGCCATTCGGGTTAACGAATGCACCCGCAGCCTTCCAATCGATAATGAATTCCCTCTTCCGAGACCTTTTGGACAAGTACGTGGTCGTCTACATGGACGACATCCTTGTTTTCTCGGCCACGGAAGAGGAACACTTGAAACACTTAGAAGAAGTGTTCAAGCGGCTGAGAGACGCTGGGCTCTATGCGAGCCCGAAGAAGTGCGAATTCCTCAGGAAGAGCGTCAACTTCCTGGGGTATGTGGTTGGTGAAGGGAAGGTGCGCACGGACGAAAGTCATATTACCAAGGTGCGCCAATTCCCCAGACCAAAGACAATTCAGGATTTACAGAGGTTTTTAGGCATGTGCAACTTTTACAAACGATTTATTAAAAACTATTCTCAATTGGTTGCAACTTTGACTTCTAGAGCGGGTTCCTCAAAGTCAAACAAAAACACTAGACCGGTCGAATGGGACGCGGTCTGCGAAAAAGAATTCCAGGATGCAAAGCGCGCTTTGACAACGGCGCCTTGCTTAAGAATTCCCGATCCTTACGGGAAATTCGAGGTTTTCACCGATGCATCAGAGAATGCAAAGGCGATTGGTGCAGTTCTGATGCAAGACGGGCATCCCTGCGCCTATGAGTCAAAGAAGCTGAGCTCAGCAGAGCTCAATTACCCGATTCGAGAAAAGGAACTTCTCGCAATAGTCCATGCGGTCACCAAATGGAGACCGTTCCTCGTGGCTCAAGGATTCGTGGTTCACACTGACCACAAATCTTTGAAAGATTTTATGTCCCAGAAAGCAGTTGAAGGGCGCTTGGCACGGTGGAGGGAGAAGTTGGATCAATTTCAGATCGAGATTGTCTACACTCCCGGTGCTGAAAACCCCGTCGCCGACGCTCTTTCTAGGATAGAAATAAAATCAATTTGCCCAATTGACGAGGAGGACGAAAAGACAATTTTGCGCGCGGCCTATGCGCAGGAGGAGGATTGGAAGCTTCGTTGGCACGAGCTCAACGAGAAGGAGGAAGGGTGGACACCGGGTGAGAAGGACAGATTCATGATTGATGATGGACTTCTTTACTACAGAAACAATTCGCAATTACCTTGGAGATTATGTATTAGTACGGAGGCTACAAAGCTAAAACTAATCTATGATCACCACAGTACGCCAATTGCTGGTCACCCGGGTGTCGAACGGACGTATGCAAAGCTTGCGCGTACGTTCTACTGGCCCAAGATGCTCCAGGACGTGCAGAGGTACACGCGGGAATGCGTGGAATGCCAGCTCTCAAAGCCGGCAGCAGGACCAACGCAAGGGCTGCTCCAGCCCATGTCCATTCCGACGAGGCCTTGGCAAGAAATCTCAATTGATTTCATTACGGGCCTCCACCTGCGTATGGAACCGGCAACGACACGATCATGGTCGTCGTTGACCGATTGACAAAGATGGCAACCTTCCTGCCGTGCAAGGAGACCATCACGGCGGAGGAAACAACAGATCTATTCGTTAGAGGAGTCTTCAGACTCCATGGCGTACCTGATACAATTACCTCAGACAGAGATCCGAGGTTTGTAGCCCAGTTCTGGCAAGCCCTCTTCAGAACAATGGGCGTCAAGCTCAAAATGTCCACGGCAAGTCACCCTCAGACCGATGGACAAACAGAACGGACTATCCGAACGGTCCAGCAGATGCTTAAGCCGTTCCTTCTCCAAGACAGAAGTCATTGGGAATCATTGTTAGCTTTAATTGAGTTCGCATACAATGATTCGGTTCACTCCTCCATTGGCACGACGCCGTTCGAAGCCAATTACGGCTTTAGCCCCTCTGGCATAACTCGCCATGCAGTTAGTTCCATTCCGGCATCAGAGGATTACCTCGAGTGCCTGAATGATACTATCCACAGGGCCCGCGACTCAATGCAGCGGGCCCAGGAGCAACAGGAACGGCAGGCGAACAAACGGAGAAGAGAACCAGAAGAAAATTTGACGGCCGGACAATATGCCTATGTCCGCCGAAAAGACAATGAGAAGAGAAAGTTGGGCCGTCAGTGGGACGGCCCCTTCAAAATCCTAAAGATTGGAGGCAATGCAGCAGAACTACAATTGCCTCCGGATTCCAAGGCGCACCGAGTATTCAACATCGGTCGCCTGAAAGCGCATCATGGACCACCCCCGGCATATGCAATCCAGGATCCAGACGAGGTGGCCGCGCAAACCTACGAGGTGGAAGAATTGTTAGCACACGCAATTCATGAGTCCAAAAGATCTTACCTGGTCCGCTGGGTGGGCTACACCGAAGAGGACGATGGTTGGGAGCCCGAGGAGCACATCGACCCGGGCACTGTTAAGCGTTACTGGCAGAAACTTCGCGCGCTAGGCGCTGACGTGCCGTCGTGGGCGCCCCCACCGTAACCCTCCACCGCGAGAAAACGGCCTCCACATCTCCTGCGGGGGCATGCCTCAGTTAGAGGTGAGAGAGTGTAAGGCCGCATAGCGTAGTTTGCTCTAAACTCGCTATGCGCCCTTGCGAAGGCTAGCGCGTTGCGCTAACCCAGACAGGCCTCTTAGCTAACTCTAAGGAGTCGCGCTAGAGAGCCTTGCGCGCGCCAGCGCGCTACCCTAAGTCCATAGGGTTATGCAGCCAGCTCTACCGAGCTGCGCTACAAGTCTAGGGAGTGCTACCGCACTTCCCTAAGGGAGTAGGCCACACAGCCAACTCCAAGGAGCTGCGCTACATAGCTAGAAAACAGTAATATTATTCATACTTAATCTCACTACAGAGCCTGGGCTGCCGGCAATGCCCGTCTCCTGGGTATCGTCGTTGTTGTTGTTGTCGCTTAGAAATTGAAGCGAGTTAATGTTGGTTGTTCTAGGGTTGGGCCTAGAACTGTTGCTGTTGAAGCTGTTGTTGTTGTTGGTAAAATATTTGGGGCAGAATCGGGCAATGTGCCCGACTTGCTGGCAGCGGTAGCATCGTCCTTCGTTATACATCCTGAGGCGATCCTCGGCGGTAAGAGGTTTGAGGCGGAGGGCGTCGACCTGGGTCATCTGTTGCGAGAGTTGAATCCATTGTTGTATCCATTGTTGTATCCGTTGTTGTATCCGTTGTATCCATTGCTGTATCCGGGTAGGCGTTTCCAAGACTGCTTCTCGCTTCGCCGACGAGATACTCTGCGATTTTGATTGCTTCTTCGAAACTTGTTGGGTTTCGAAGGTAGAGTTCTCTTCTGATGCGTGGCTTGGTTCCGCGCATGAATTGGTCCATGAGTTGTTCTGAGGAGAGATCCAGAAGCAGCTGAAGACGGCGAAGTTCGAAACAAAGGCTTGAACGGTGGTCGACTGATGGCAGTCGTGGAAAGCATCGCGAAGCTTTCGAGTCGAGTCCATCGGGGTGAAGAAGGACTTCAGTGCCTTCTTGAGCGCTTCCCAAGAGTATTGACCAAGAGCAGCAGAGTCGGCAAGTCCCGGGGTCGTTCGGTACCATAAAAGTGCACTTCCGGTAAGGACGTACTTGCGACTACTGCTTGCTCGTTGGCTGGGACGCGAGCAACAAGGAGGTACTGGTCCATTAAGAAAGCCAGTTGTCCAATTCGATCACGTCGTTGGTTCCTGCATAGGTGGTGGGGCGGATGATCCAGGGGCGAGAGCTGTTGGTGTCCGCGGTGTCCATGTTGTTGTTGGTTGGTTTGATGGTTCTGGGTTTCCGTGTTTCTGTGTTTCGTTGGGTTCGGTGATTCTGCTGAGTTCAATTGATTTGTTGTTCGGCCTCGCAACCAAGTGTAAGAGAGTGTGATTTTATTGTAAGTTCTGTTGCTGGCTTAAATACTATGAAAATGCTTCAATAAGGCTTAGAAATGACGGGAAATTGTCTAATTGCAAGCATACGATAAGCACGACAGTATTGCGCGAGTCTTGCGTGCTAGTGGCCAGCCACACGGAGATAGAGTCGTTGATTTCCGTCTGAGAAGCGTATATCAATGCAGGAACGAGCGCAAGTTCAGTATAATTAACTTGGCTCGTTACACGGATTATGCTGCAGTTTGGTGTAATCACAAAGTAATTCCAATTGATTTTCCTTGTAGCGATGATCTTTGATTAGTGTTATTCCAGTAACAATGCAATAGTCATTTGTAAGTTCTTACACAAGGGAGGGGCGTGAATTGTAGGGTTCCAATTCTGAAACGTGGAAACTTTCTGGTATTCCTTTCCTTTGTGTTGCATCTAAATCGAGTTTGTAATTTAATTTTCCAATTCGTTTCATTACTTTGAAGGGTCCTTCAAAGCGGGTATCCAATTTTCCTTGTGGGTGCCAGTAGTGATGATAGTCTTTTCGTAATAGAACAAGGTCGCCGGTTTGATAAATTGGTTCCGGAAGTACCTTCATATCGAAGTACTTTTTGTATTTTGCGTTAGCGTCCATAAGATTTTGTCTGATTTCTTCTCGAACACTAGCTAGTTCCGTAATGTTCGCATATTTACGGGCACGAAGAGTAAGCGATTCTAAGTCAGAAACTCGTGCTTCTCGTCCGTGATGAATGAAGAACGGCGTGTGTTTCGTGCTTGTATGCACAGAAGTGTTGTAATCGAAGGCTATCGCTGTCAAATAATGGGGCCAGCGCCGTGAATGATCTGCACAATAGGCCTTAAGATAAGTCTCGAGTATTTGATTTACTCGTTCTGTTTGTCCATTTGACTGAGGGTGATATCTGTAGGCAACACTCGAAGATATTTAGAATAACTTGAATAATTATTACTAATTCTAGCCTTTTATACAAACAATTACGGGGTGCATCGCGCTTGCTACGCGCGTCGCAATAGCTCGCAATTAGTTGTTAGCCGAGGGCCAACGTACCACACTAATCGGGGCCGCCGTCTGCACTATCGGCAGGGAAAAGTGCTAAGTCGTTACACTCTCCCTCCTCTTTCTGGAACTGCACCCTCTGGAACGGTGCCGCCCGCTGCACGGATTTTTTCCCAGTATCGTCGAACCGTGTCTGGGTCAATGTGGTCTCCCAGTTCCCAGGAGTCGTCTTCCTCCGTGTAGCCGACCCAGCGTACGGCGTACGACCACTTCCCGCCATGACAGGCGTGTCCGTACAGCTCCTCGACGTCGTACACGGGGTCCTCTGTTGTGTCTGGGAGTTCTCCATGGTAAGGCTTGAGTCTACTTGTAAGGCCGAGTCAAGGATTTTCTCTGTAAAACTAATGATGTTTCTTTGGGAGCTGACACTAAGGTTTATATAGGAGAAAACATGGAAGCGGGCTTAGTCCAATGACTAAGCATAGCGTGATTATGCAGTCACATAGCCCGTGATTGGGCTACTGAAGATAGGGTCACGCGATCCTCGTATGACCTTTGCTGTAACGGACTGTAGGTTGGACCTCGTTAAATGAGGTCACAACAATACTCGAACCGACGAACAATCGTTCGAAGGTTCAGAGTTACCACTAAGCCACAGAGCCTTTCTTGTTTATGTCACGGTTCGAGGCCGGATATGTTTAGTTCTATTGAGGATTCCTGTTTGTTGGCTTCAAACAATGAATAACTTATTTCCTTTAACCTTTCGAAGCTTCGGTTAATAAACCTTAATTGTTATGATGCGCGCAATTGTTCTTGAAAGTTATTGTTGAAAGGAACAAGTAGTGTTCAACGGATTATAGCCATTGAACTCTTGCATATTTATATTAACTATTTAATTGATACTATCTTTTGTTACTAATTCGTATTTGTAATGTTTGTTAATTTTTGAGAAATAAAATTCAATAATTTTGCAAGTTGTGCAAATGTAAAAGCAATAACTCGGAATTGCTTCGTAATAGCAGTGAATGCTAGCGAATGCTTAGTCATTCAATTTAAGAAACCAATCAGTTGAATGATTGTTTCATTTCCAAGTTTAAAAGTACTCGGAGGCAATGACATAAGTTCATTTGCTCCGTGACATTGTTCTGTCACGGCACAAAACCGAAATAAAGTTTAGCTTCTAGTCAAGAACTTTATAGCGACTTTAAGCGACAAACTCTCCACTCTGAGCGACAGGTTATGAATTTAGGAAATGAAGTTTATTTAACCGAATTATCACTACTCGTAAGTATATGCACAAAGTGAATGGTACAAAGTACTTAGCAGTGAACGACTGGTCTTCTAGCGTTCACTGTTTTAGTATTTATATTAATAATTTAATATATAATCTTAGATTGGTTTTGTTGGATAACCAATTATGTTTTGTGATCAAAGATGTGAACTTTGAAATTTGTAAAAAGAGAAGTCACTAGAAATTTGCATCGAATAGGTTTGAAGCTTATTTGCAAATCTCAAACCTTTCGTGGATCCGCCACATCTTGGATTTTGTAAGGTCGAGCGAAGAATGTTCTGTAAAACAAGTGATGATTATTTGAGACTAAGACTAAGGTATTTATACTGAAGAAACGGTTCTTAGTCATAATGGTATGACTAAGCGTGGCGTGAATTATACAGTCATGAAGAGGTAAATTACGCGACTGCAATTGTTGTCACGCGAACCTCGTACGATGCCTGTAGCGATCAGAATCGCTGTTTGAAGTTGGCGATCGTATTTAATCGCATGCGCGCCGCTAGAGCGTATAAACTTTACAGATTTGATGTGAATTCCTAGTGGCCTTGACATATTCTGTCACGGCGGGATTCCGTGAAGGGTTTTGTTTCTCGTAAAAGAGCTATATTACGAATGCCCGGTGACAAACTATCTATCTCAGATAGGAACACCTTAATTGAATAAGCTTCGCTTAAAAGTCGTCAAGATAAGTTTAATGGATATTCACAATCTAAGGTAGACGGTGTGAAAACACTGTTAGTGAACGACTGAAGAATTCAGTCGTTCTTACAGTAATTTATATTAATAGAATTACCTAATCCCAATGTGGCTTTAAGAATCCCCTTTTGTGGCTTGCTCTGACAATGACGTTTGAGTCATGCCAATATCGAGGATTCCGAGGGTTTCCCTTGGAGCCATTACATATTACTAGGACATGGAACTGTCTAGGTAAGTCCCTGTTCGGGGTCAGGCTTACGAAGCAAAACGGGAAAAACTATTTGTCCTGCAAAAACGCTTTGCTTGCGTAAGCTGAAACGTTCCAACACCTTCTAGAATACCTTATTCTACAGGGTATAAATAGTTTCATAATTATTACTAATAGAACAAGCTTTTTCTTAAATACAAATTTAGGAGTTCCTTACAGAAGGATGTTCTGAAAACTGATGATGTTTCTTTGGGAGCTAACACTAAGGTTTATATGCGAGAAAACATGGAAACGGGCTTAGTCCAATGACTAAGCGTGGCGTGGTTATGCAGTCACGTAGCCTGTGATTGGGCAACTGCAGATAAGGTCACGCGATCCTCGTATGGCCTTTGTAGCGACCACAATTGCTTCCCGAAGTTCTGCGATTATTTTAGTCGACTTTGGTCACCCGCTATTGGCCGTAGCGTTGCTGACGTCACAGATTCTGTAACGCTATTTAGCTCAAAATAAACAATTGAGAATCCAACCCGTGCTGTCTACCAAAGGTATGCGCAATGACGACTGTAAGCCCAGGTATCAAGATTGTAAGACTCAGTCCGTAGGTCAGAATAAGATTAGTTTATTCTCTATAAAATGTAGCTATTTAAGACAATTTGACGCGACGCGTAAATGTAGACAAACGCGTCGCGTCGCAGCGCGCGTGTCCCGGGAGGTCTGAAGGTCTTACTGCAGCTCGTTGCAGTTCGTTTGGGCTGCCTTGGGCTTGGTGGTGATCGCCCAGATTTAGGCTTTCGCCTAAATGAACCTTAATGCTTACAAAGATAAAGTATGAATTATAATACTGTTTCCTAGCTACTTATAATGTTGCACATTAGTGAGGACTAATGTGCAATCCGTATTAGAGCATACTACGCTATGCGGCCTTACACACACCGCGGGACCTAGCGTTACAAATTCTTATTCCAATTGTTATGCTTCGTTGCGAGGCCTGAATCCGGTTAACCGAGTAGTTTTGAGGGCAAAACGGACCCTGTTGTCCTCGTCTAATTTCTGCGCTTTGCGTAAAGGTCCCTCCGCCGGCCGCCTATTGACCACCCAACCTTGTAACAAGGGAAAAGGCCGAGGCCGGAGCATTTTGGGAACCATCCCGAGGCCCCGTAGATAGCTCAATGAAATTGCTCGACCCATACACCGAAGAGTCAAACCAAGGGGAGGAGGAACAGAGGGAGTTGGAGGTCAGTTTTTAACTGGTATCAATTGCGCCGGCAGTGTCATCACCACCACACAGGTCAACTGCGAGCTGGAAGGCCTCCCGGATACATGGTGCTTGATATACCTCTTGTTAAACAACTTCGTCAAACGGCACGAGCTGAACACACTCGCAACGGAAGCACGGTTGGTGCAGCTCGCAATGAAGACGGAGGAACGCGGGTACATCATGGAACACACGTTGCCTCTTTGTCTACGCGTGGGCGACATCGAGACACGAAAGAGTTTCTTTGTTGCCCCAAACGACTTGGATCAAGATGCCATCCTTGACACCACGTTTTGGAACCAGTACCGGAGGCAACACTCAAATAATTATTACTAATTCTAAGCCTTTTATACAAGCAAGTACGAAGTGCAACGCGTGTTGCAATAGCTCGCGAATAATAGTTGACCGAGGGTCAACGTACCACATTAATTGGGGCCAACGTCTGTAGTTCTGGAAAAGGAAAAGTGCTAAGCCGTTACAATGATCCCTTGTGAGCGTTGCATCGAAACCAAAATTCTAATTAAGTGTTATTAAATACCCATAAGTGTCCGACCCGTGCTTTTAATGAAATGTACACTTTAAGCGCGGGCTTATGCTAAGCTATGCTGAGAGGGCTCACAATGCTGTTCACGTAAGCGTCTATTAGCGTAACACGGTTGGCGTAATATAATCCTTTGTATCCACGCGTAACTGTCAATTCAGTCTCAATGATTACATTCGCATTACAGAATTCAATTTATTGACGGTACGAAAATGATTCTCTTTTACGGTAGTGGTGTAAAATATGTTAAAATAAAGTAAAACATTTTTTTCAACGATGTCCAAGTTATATCGGCATTGGACGAGACAAATTTTGTTTTTCTAAACACACATTTCTCTACATAAAGGATCCTGACTACTCGTATTCATTCGATAAGCCTTCAGTATGGCCAGCTAGCATTGTTACATTACTAGTACCTTTTTTTACGTTCCTACTTGAACCACTTTCTTCGTTGGAGCGCAGGACGCCACGTTTAAGCCAATTTCCCTAATTTAGTATTCGCTTTTATTAATAATCCCACCCGTGTTTTCCAACACAAACATATACCAACTCATATCCGTATTGAGCATAACAAATAAGATATCTACTATTATACGCGTAAGCCTAGGTTGACTTTTTTATGACAGTAAAAGATATAGTTATGAGGACTCCAAAATTAAGAACTTCCAGAAAACGGGTAATGTCCTATTCTTCCCATTCCATTCGTAGTTATCATAACCAACAAATAACAATTTGCAACAGTTTTTTGTTTTTTTATGAAGTTATATACTTTAAATAAGCGCAAAGCAGTTACCAAAGATTTTTATCAACAAAACGTACTTCAAAGGCTGTACAGCATGAGTGAAGAAACAAGTACTGTAATAAAATTAAAAAGAAAGAACTAAGTCTGGACCCATTGGTTAACAAAAAAATATTTATCATTTCTTGTAAATCTATTAACCGTAGGGTAATAATAACATGGGCACTAACATCCTAATCCCAATTGATTTATAACAAATGCTTTACGTGTTACTACAAAGCTCAGTGAGTAGAATAGTTCTGATAAGCTCTAAACCCTTTCAAAATTATTCTTTATAAATCATTTACTAGTTTTTACTTACTTTTTCATGTGTATAAAAATATAATTCTATTGATACAGCTGTATTATTTTAATGAAGTGATCCTTAATCCTGCTAAGATTGAGAAACTCCTACCCACTTGACCGAAGGGTGCTTGTTTGGTATTCTCCTTGCTTAAGCTCTCCTGCGGTGGCGTTGCTCTAATTTTTGAGCCAAATAATCAATACTTTGGTACTTGCTTAGTTCTGCCAGCTTTTGCCAGGATAACTTTGTAGATTGAGGTAATGAATACCAATATTTTGCTGCGGCGACTGAAATACCGGCCCAGTCTCCGGCTTCTGATAGTTTTTTATGAAGT
>NW_011627864.1:39494-63137 GCF_000149845.2 Schizosaccharomyces japonicus yFS275
ATTTCGTCTTCCAACGAGTCCGAACGAGCTCAACGCCGCCGCCGCAACGCCTGCTTCCGCTGTGGACAAGTCGGGCATTATTCCCGAATTTGTCCACACAGGCGTCGCCCCCAGGCTGGCAACGTGCCAATCCAGTACGTTTGCCTCCCCATGCCTATGCCTGGGTATCCTTCGTTCGGTTATGGAGCTTATCCCTCGGCTCCTGCTCCTGCTCCCGCGGCTTTTCCTGCTGCCTTTCCAATGATGGGCCAGAACCCCGGAGCCAACTTAGATAGCCATAGTAATAGATCGGGTAATAACTATTATTCGCCGTGTGGGCCGGGATTCAGGCCTCCTTCTCCGCCAGAACTGGAGAAGCCTATGTTTTGTGGATCCTTGGTGTCCAGTCCTATAACGGAGTCACCAACAGTCCGGTTGGTGCTCAAGTTGAGAATAAGATGAAATTGATGATTATTAGTTGTGGAACTTGTCCACTATTTATGCTATGCTGCTTACGTGATCACTCTTGCCTCGGAAGAGTTTAATCACCGTAGATACCGTAGCGTGCGGGGTTAACAGGCCATACTGATAAGGTATGGCGTGCTTAACCCGATCACGCTATGATCGGATCTACAGAGCCACGCGGAGATGCTATCGCCGTCCGCTCGTCGTAAGACTTGTGGGAACATTGTTGTTCCGGAGCGGGGAAGGCGGAATAGCCTCCGATTGGCTCACGCGGCACTTGGGTGTTCCGTGCCGGCAGCTGCTGCAATAGACTCGCAGCTAGCCGAGCACGTGCCGAGCTTACTGGGGGAGAAACCCAGGATTCGAACCGGAGCGCCAAAAAGTCATAGCAGCTCACTCGAACCTGGTACAGTCTCCCCAGTACCACTCGGCCATGGACCACGGCCTTACACTGGACTAAGGCATGGTCCATGACACCCTCCCCTCTTTAGACCCAGCCACCACTCAGAAGGCCTGGAGGCCGTTCCAGTAGTCGTCTATCGATTTGGTGTCGATAGAGGTGGACGGCTCCCATGAGTCGTCCTCCGCCGGGTAGCCCTTCCAGTGGACTCGGAACTCTAAGTTCCCATTACGACTCCGGTGGTCGTAGAGGTAGTCCACTCCCATCGCGGCTCGACTTCGTCGTCGTCGATGGGGCCAGGGCGTTCTGGAGGGACGCCGCGGTATTGCTTCACACGCGATACGTTGATCACGTTGTGAGCCTTAGATCGAGGCGGCAACTCGATCCGTACTGCGTTCGGGCCCACTAAGCCAAGGACCCGGAACGGACCGTCGTAGAGTCGTTCGAGCTTAGTCATCGACTCTTTTTTCCTCTTGACCAGGACATAGGATCCTGGCACCATCAGTAGAGGGACTTGCCTGTGGTGACGATCGGAGATCGCCATTTGCCGGAATTTGTCTTCGGCAAGCAAGTCCTTCGCCTTGACCAGGGCGCGGTCGAGGTTCTCTACGAAGGACTCAGCCGCGGGAATATTGCACGCGGCCGAGCAAGAGGCTCCGCGAGGATGAAACCCGTAGTTCAGGAAGAACGGGGTTTCCTTCGTCGCAGAGTGGACGGTGTCGTTGTAGGCATACTCCAACAGCGGCAAGAGCAAGTCCCAATTTTTGGCACTTTCGGATCCAGCGTGTAAGGCCGCAGCCGTTGCTGCAACGTCTGGATCGTTCTCTCGCTCTGCCCATCCGTTTGCGGATGGTTCGCCGTGGAGCGCCTCAGCCGAATCCCCAATTCGCAGTCAACGCTTCCCAAAAACTGCGAAGTGAACCGCGGGTCTCGATCGCTGATGATCGAGTTCGGCAAGCCGTGGTGGCAAAGATGTGCTGGATGAACAGCCGCGCGACTTGCTTGGCTGTGAAGGTTTCCGCATCGGGATGAACCGGCTCATCTTGGTGAGGAGGTCGACTACGACGAGAATGTAGTCGTTACCTCGAGCCGTTGTCGGGAATGGCCCGACAAAGTCCATCGAGATGACTTCCCAGGGCCGAGACGGAATCTCCGTGGACTGGAGAAGGCCCTGGACACCCGAGCGGGGCACCTTCGTCATCTGACATTCGTGGCACTTGCTCACGAAGTCGCGCACGTCTTTGTCCAGACGCGGCCAGTAGAAGCTCCTCGCCACCTTACCCCATGTGGCCGAGGCTCCTGTGTGCCCTGCGATTGGCGCTGAGTGATGGTCGTGCAAGATCTGCGACTTGATCTCGTCACCGGCACGCACAACCGCAGGGCTGGCTTGCTTCTGACCGGAAGTAGAGCAAGCCATCCTGACCTAGGCAGTAGAACACTTGGTTCGAATTCTGCCTAGGCTCCCTCCCCTCTTTCAGATGCCCCAGATCGAGGAGAGGACGGGATCCTTGGTGTAAGCCCGTCGGATGGTCTCTTTGTCGCCATCCGCCAAGGATCCAGTCGCGAGCGCCAGTAAGCGAACTCGCGACAAGGCATCGGCAACGTGGTTGTCTTTGCCTGGTTTGTAGCGGATCTCCAAGTCGAAATCCGCTAAGAAGTCCATCCACCGGCGCTGGCGGCTGTTAAGCTCCTTCTGAGTCGCCAGGTGGACCAAAGACCGGTGGTCAGTGTACACCACGGTCTTCTTGCCAAGAAGGAAGGCGCGCCATTTTCAAGGCGTGAACAATGGGCTTATTGTTGGACTCACCCCGTTTCGTGCCGGCCCGGCAGGATCAAGCTCTTGGACTCGAAGGCGCAGGGATGGCCGTCTTGTGACAGGACTGCGCCAATGCCCTTGCGCTTTCACTCGCATCAGTCGTGACTTCAAACGCTGGTGCGGGTCCGGATCTTCAGCACTGGAGAAGAACAGAGCTTTCCTTAAGCGAGCGAAAGCTCGCTCCAGCGCTGGAGTCCAAACAATGGGCTTATGTTGGACTCACCCCGTTTGTGCCGGCCTGGGACGTAAGCGGCGCGGCAATCTCGGCATAGCTTTGACGAACTTGCTGTAGAAGTTCGCCATGCCGAGAAACGACTGGAGTTCCTTCACGGTGGCGGGCCGAGGAAACTCCGCAACGCCCCGGACAAGCTCAGGATTCGGCTTGAGCTGCCCGTGGCCGACAATGAACCCTAGGTATTCGACTTCGGAAGGTAGAACGAGCACTTCTCCCAATTAGCGTAGAGCTTGTGCTCCCGAAGTCGGTCTAGGACGAGACGGAGGTGCCGGTCGTGCTCTCCTTAGTCTCGGAAAAGATCAGTATGTCGTCCAGGTAGACAACAACACACTGATCCAGCAGATCCCTGAAGATGTCGTTCATCAGGGTCTGGAACGTTGCCGGGGCATTCGTCAGACCAAAGGGCATCACTAAGAACTCGTAATGCCCGTAGCGGGTCCTGAATGCCGTCTTCGGCACGTCTTCTTCCGCACCCGGATCTGGTGGTAACCAGACAGGAGGTCGAGTTTCGAAAAGTACTTGGCCTTGTAGACTTGGTCAAGCAACTCGTCGATCCGAGGCAGTGCGTACCGATTCTTGATGGTCTGATTGTTCAGAGCCCGGTAATCGATACACATACGAAGCTTGCCGTTCTCTTTTTGACGAAAAGAACAGGAGCTCCGTAGGGGGAAGTCGAAGGTCGGATCTTCCCCCAGCCATCAACTCGTCCAACTGCCGCTTCAGCTCGGCCAGCTCAGGTTGAGCCAGACGGTAGATCCCGCGAAAGGGCGGTTCAGCCCCAGGAATGTGGGGATCTTGTGATCTACCGAGCGTGAAACCGGCAGCCCCGGGGAAGCTTCTCGGCGCTGATATCAGGGTATTCCCGTAATACCCAATCAGGCGCCCCGTGAGCCCCTTTTTTGCTGGGCGAAGCCATGAACGCGAGAAAAGCAAAGTCGACGCTCCGGGTGTCCCGGATGCCTTTGCCATCTCCCTCAAGGACATCATTTCGATGTCGATGTCGACCGGCGTGGTCGTATTGGCGAGCTGAACGCGGGAATCCCAATAACGACCTGGCTGTTTTGCCAGTCGAGGACAGGCTTCGCATCCCTCCAAAAGGGAATGCCGAGCAAGACGTCAAACCGAGACGTCGGGGCCACGTAGAAAGCGTGGCGGAACTTCTCTGCGCCAATTCGGAGTTCAAGTCGATCAGTCTGCTCGTTAATGGACAACGGAGCACGGGACTGATCCTCGACGGCCAATGAGATAGGCACGTCCTTGATCCGATACGTCTTGATGCCGTGCTTGGTCGCGAAGTCACGAGACATCAAGAACGTTGCGCAGCCCGTGTCTAGAAGAGCGCGGGCTGGGAAGCCGTTGATAGATGCTAGTACCTCTGGGGTGGAGGCTAGCACCGGACTTGTCATGGACCATGCCTTAGTCCAGTGTTCTCCAGTTCTGGCGGAGAAGGAGGCCTGAATCCCGGCCCACACGGCGAATAATAGCTATTATCGTTTCTATTACTACGACTATCTAAATTTGCTCCGGGGTTCTGGCCCATCATTGGAAAAGCGGCAGGAAAAGCCGCGGGAGCAGGAGCAGGAGCCGAGGGATAAGCTCCATAACCAAACGAGGGATACCCAGGCATAGGCATTGGGAAGTAAACGTACTGCACTGGTACGTTGCCAGCCTGGGAACGACGCCTTTGCGGACAATTTCGAGAGTAATGCCCGACTTGTCCGCAGCGGAAGCAGGCGTTGCGGCGGCGGCGTTGAGCTCGTTCGGACTCGTTGGAGGAGAAATCCGAACGGCATCAATATCCATCGGGTCATTTGAGACCGGACCCGAGGAAACCGCGCGGGAGGAAGAGCCAGAAGGACCAGAGGAACAAAACCGGAAATCCCGAGGAGGAAGCCGCGGAAACCACAGACGAATCAAAGGACTGGGCTATTAGACAAGCTTCGTCCAATGATTTTGGGTTTTGGGCCAGAAGGGCCCGCTGGATCTGCGGCTCGGTGAAGTTGAAGAGCTTGTCGAGAAGCAGATCATCCGACAAAGACAGGACGATCTGCAACTCGCGCAGACGATCGACGAATTCGCTTGCCTTGCCAGTTTGGCGCAAGCGCACGAATTCGTTTCGCATCAACCTTTCGTCGTTGATTGGACGAAAGGCTGACACGAGGCCAGCAGAGATTTCATCCCACTTGAGTGTGGGATGGGCTTCCTCCGGGAAGCGGGACCGAAACCAACGGAGAGCGGCGCCATCCAGGCGCAAGGAAACCACGAAAGCAACTGAAGAGGAGGGGACACGAAGCAACTTGAGGTAGTTGCCCATCGTGTAGATCCAGCTGTCCAGCACAGCTGAATCTCTTCTGCCGTCATATTTTGGAAGTTTCTCAATTTGAGAAACGGACGGCAGGGAAGCGGAATCGGCGGCAACGGCCGCGGGAGAGGAAGGAGAGTCCGGAAGACCAAAAGACGACATGCTCGAAAAGTTGAGGGAGCAGCAAGCGGAGCGGGCCAGAGACGGGCCAAGAGAGAGAGAGAGTGGGAGAGCGGAACGGGCCAAGAGACGGGCCAAGCGAGGAAGAACGGAGCCTCGCAACCAAGTATAACGGAGTCACCAACAGTCCGGTTGGTGCTCAAGTTGATAAGATGATTAATTGATGATTATTAGTTGTGGAACTTGTCCACTATTTATGCTATGCTGCTTACGTGATCACTCTTGCCTCGGAAGAGTTTAATCACCGTAGATACCGTAGCGTGCGGGGTTAACAGGCCATACTGATAAGGTATGGCGTGCTTAACCCGATCACGCTATGATCGGATCTACAGAGCCACGCGGAGATGCTATCGCCGTCCGCTCGTCGTAAGACTTGTGGGAACATTGTTGTTCCGGAGCGGGGAAGGCGGAATAGCCTCCGATTGGCTCACGCGGCACTTGGGTGTTCCGTGCCGGCAGCTGCTGCAATAGACTCGCAGCTAGCCGAGCACGTGCCGAGCTTACTGGGGGAGAAACCCAGGATTCGAACCGGAGCGCCAAAAAGTCATAGCAGCTCACTCGAACCTGGTACAGTCTCCCCAGTACCACTCGGCCATGGACCACGGCCTTACCTGCAATAAGGCATGGTCCATGACACCCTCCCCTCTTTAGACCCAGCCACCACTCAGAAGGCCTGGAGGCCGTTCCAGTAGTCGTCTATCGACTTGGTGTCGATAGAGGTGGACGGCACTCCCCTAAGTGTGCACTGCACACTAGAACTCCACGCAGCGCTTACGGCGCTGCACTACGAAGCCGTAAGGCTTCAACAACGATTGCACATTAGTTCTCGCTAATGTGCAATATTATAAATAGCTAGAAAACAGTAATATTATTCATACTTAATCTTACTACAGAGCCTGGGCTTACACTTGGTTGCGAGGCTCGTCAAATCAAGTATCATTGCCAGGAAAGAGAGGCGGAATCTCTTTTGGATTGCCAGACTTGGCGGAAGTGTTGACCGTTGTCAACGAGTTTTTCAATTTTTTCTTGTGTTTTATCTTTTCTCCTACCTAGGATTGTGCGCTGCTCTGAGTTATGGATCAACCAGAGCCAATGGAGGATGTCACGTCGACATCCCCATTCTACAAGTCGGACGCCTCGTCCACCCGTCGCTACGACGTGTCGTGGGCAAAGGAACCTTGGAGCTACGATGGCAGAGGAGACCTGCCTACGCTCAACAGTTGGTTCCGGGCCGTTACGCGTTTCCTCCGGGCTCGCAGGATCCCGAAAGAAGCACACGCGTTTACGGCCTACTACTTCTTGAAGGACGACGCTCAGGCTAGGGTCGATGCCGACGTCGAGCTCTACGAGGCTCTCTCCAACGATGAGATCTCGTGGAGTGAATTCCAGGAGCGTCTGAAGGAGTTCTTTATTCCTCCAGACGCCCTGATGCTCTACAGGCACAGGTTCCTTGACTGCCACCAAACGGGCACAGTCAATGAATTTGTGTCTGCCCTCCTCCGGTTCCAGACCATCTTGTCGTTAGACAATGATGCGGTCAAGGACCAATTGATTCGTGGGTGCAAGCCCCGAGTCAGAATGAACCTCCGGTCGTTCAACCCGGCCACGCTGGGCGATGCAATCCGCATTGCTTACGCAGCCGAGGATGACAACAGCACGCCGAATTACTGCTGGACAAGCTACGCGTCCGGCAGTAGCGCACGAAAGGAAGAACCACCAAGCGACCCAATGCTGGTGGACGCGTTAAAAGTTTTGCGCGCTTCCTCGGGCGATGTGTTCACCTTGTTTCGCGAAGGCCGTTGTTTCCGCTGCCGCGAAAAAGGACACATCGCCAAGAACTGTTCCAAAGGCAAGCCCAAGAAACCAAGGGCGAAGCCAGTTGCGAGGGTCAATGCAGCTACAGTTTCTTCTTCGGAGGATGTAGACCCAGTTGACCAACTAGTTAGAGACTTAGGTGAGAAATAAAATCTTATTTACGATCCTATTCTACTAGCAACAGTAACAGTTTGGATGTGTGCGCAACAATGGTTCAGGAAGGGGCAGAAGAGCATGGGGAAGAGGAAGAGGCAGTAGACTTGGCTTCAAAAATACTGGAAGCAGCTCGCAGTGTGTTCGCAGAACACAAAGAGGAAACAGGATTGCCGGCTGAAGTACTGGACGCCGCGCAGAGAGCCTTCCAGGCAGAAGAGGAAGAGCTGGGAATACCAGCAGATGTGCTGAGGGCCGCAAGCAAGGCCTTCGAAGACGAAACAGCCTCGGAAGAGTTTAATCACCGTAGATACCGTAGCGTGCGGGGTTAACAGGCCATACTGATAAGGTATGGCGTGCTTAACCCGATCACGCTATGATCGGATCTACAGAGCCACGCGGAGATGCTATCGCCGTCCGCTCGTCGTAAGACTCGTGGGAACATTGTTGTTCCGGAGCGGGGAAGGCGGAGTGGCCTCCGATTGGCTCACGCGGCACTTGGGTGTTCCGTGCCGGTAGCTGCTGCAATAGACTCGCAACTAGCCGAGCACGTGCCGAGCTTACTGGGGGAGAAACCCAGGATTCGAACCGGAGCGCCAAAAAGTCATAGCAGCTCACTCGAATCTGGTACAGTCTCCCCAGTACCACTCGGCCATGGACCACGACCTTACACTGGACTAAGGCATGGTCCATGACAGTTCTGGCAGGCACTTCAACGACCGCCAGGGGACCACTGTTAGTTGACGACAGACCACAGGCAGTGGAATGTCCAACGCGTCCTGGATGTTCTCTTCGTTGAGTTCTTCCGTTCTGTTTCCGACCTCTGTGTCGTCGAGGTCACCAATTTGAGCCTTTTCGCCTGGCTCCGGCACCGACATCACTAGTATTCCTGTGTTGTAAGAGAGTGGAACTTGGTTCTTTTGGGAAATTAAAGGTGATTTTATTGTAAGTTCTGTTGCTGGCTTAAATACTATGAAAATGCTGCAATAAGGCTTAGGAATGACGGGAAATTGTCTAATTGCAAGCATACGATAAGCACGACAGTATTGCGCAAGTCTTGCGTGCTAGTAGCCAGCCACACGGAGATAGAGTCGTTGATTTCCGTCTGGGGAGCGTATATCAATGCAGGAACGAGCGCAAGTTCAGTATAATTAACTTGGCTCGTTACATGTGTTGTCTTCGTTTTCCTCTTCGTCCTGGTCCTCATTGTCTGTGTCTCTTGCCTCCTCTGGCCCGCTCTCTTCTCCCTCGCTTTCAAAAATAGTGTTGTAATTGCTTCATTACTTCACTAACTATCAAAGCTATCTGACCGGGAGAGATAACCGATTTTGCAGGCTCTTCTGAAGGGACCACCGTCTTCGCACCGAGTTTGGACATCTTCTTGGACCGAGAGCGCAACGTGGATTGCCTCGTCCAGGTTCGCGGGCCTTCTCATGCGAAGTTCGCGGGCGACATTGGGCTTCGCTCCGCGCTCCAGTTGGTCGAGGACCAACCATTCATCCAACTTGAGGACCGTACGGAATCGGTCCAGCTCCGTGATGAAGTCGAGCGCCGACCCTTTCTGTCGGCACTCATAGAATTGAAGCCGATATCGCTTCAGGGCGTCGCCTGGGGTAAATGAGCGCTTCAAGTAGGTCTTGAGCTCGAGCCACGAGAGCGAGCCTTCCTCGAGTCCTGGGTGCAATCGCGGGTCTACGTCGCAGCGGTCTAGCGCGGCGCCTGTCAAAAAATTGTAGGCTGTCCAAGCCTGCTTCTTGGTAGCGATGTCGCGGGTTCGCAAGAATCGCTCAACGGCGCGAATCCAGTTCTGCAGAACAAGCAGATCCGGCGTGCCGTCGTACAGAAACGGCTTGGGAGCCCACGTCCAATCCTCCCGTGGTGCTGAAACGTATTGCACCGGCGCGGGAGCTGGGGCGACAGGAATTGATGCTGCCGACGGGACTCCAAACACTCTCGTAGGGCGAGTGCTGGCAGCAGAGATAGGCTGCTGTTCGTTGTTTGTGTCCTGGGCCATTGGTTCCGACATCTTTTCTTAGGACGAAGTAATAAAATTTTATTAAAAAATTTTTTCTTTAGGATTTCCGCCTCCTAATGGCACCGACTGTTCCTAAGGCTTTTAACGATTTGTTAAAGCCTCGCAACCAAGTGTAAAGGCTACGACTGTATGTAGGAAAAAGCTTAATGAATATTATTTATTCTAACTATTTATACTGTTTTGTAAAAACCCGTCACAGGGTTTACGTTTACGTGTTGCGCGTTAATGAAAACGCGCAGCTTAACGTGGAGGCCGTAGGCCTCCGTAAGCGCTGTCCGTTGGCAGCGTTCTTGGTGTTGCTCCCTCTGGGGAGTAAGGGTGACGCACATTCGCTTAGTAATAAGCTTAATGTGTTACAGCTATGCCCTTGAGGACTTAATTGAACCAAGGGGGCGGTGGACAGTGTTGAGGTCGAGCATTTGCTGGTACTGAAAAATTCTGGGTGGCAGGCGGTAGCGACATGAGTGGTAAGAATCCGTGTCCGGTTCGTTTCCCTTCAAAGGCTCCAGCATCGTCGAAGTGACTGGCCAGCGTGATGGCCTCGTTAAGGCTGCCTGGGCGACGAAGCCGGAGTTCTCCTCTCAACGGCTCCCTTGACATGGCGCAGATCTTGCGCAGGACTTCCTCCTCTGGCTTGTTTAGAACAAGGTGCAACTTGAGTAACTCGCTGATGAATGAGCGAGCTGATTCTGTTTGGCACAATTGTTGCCAACGGTTTTCAAGGTCCCATTTCTCGTCGGACTGTATAAAATAGGACCTCAGCTCGCGAGCGACTTTATCCCATTCCAAGGAGTTGTGTTCCTGCGCCGGTAATGTGGCACGAAAGCAAAGTTGTGCACCGCCCTTTAGCTTAAGGGTGAGCACCCAGCCCAACTGTTGGGCGGACAAGGGAAAGGTTTTGGTTGTCAATTCCCATTCGTTTAGCCAAGATTCTAAGACGGTTGAATCTCGTTCTCCTGCGTAGACTCCTAGCTTCAAGTAAAATTTCAGGTATGGTGATTCTCCGTGTAGGAACGGATTTGGGGACGGGGTTCTGGTATCCATGTTTAATAATACTCGAGCGACTGGGGGCGACAAGGGAGAGTGCAGGGTTAACGACGAGAAGACAGAGACACGATCTTCTGGTTCCAGGGTTGTTGAATACAGTGAAGGCGGGTCTTACAACCAAGTGTTATGATATTCACTACGGTTGCTGTAACGATTGTAATTGTTAAGCTCTCCGGGTTCGAGCTTCGAACTCACAACGCAATAACAACACCACGGGACCGCTACACCGAGTGGAATCTCCTGATCCTTCATCACGGTTCGAGGCCGGATAGGTTTAGTTCGATTGAGGATTCCTGTTTGTTGGCTTCAAACAATGAATAACTTACTTCCTTTAACCTTTCGAAGCTTCGGTTGATAAACCTTAATTGTTATGATGCGCGCAAATGTTCTGGAAAGTTATTGTTGAAAGGAACAAGTAGTGTTCAACGGATTATAGCCATTGAACTCCTGCGTATTTACATTAACCATTCAGCTGATACTATCTTTTGTTACTAATTTGTATTTGTAATGTTTGTTAATTTTTGAGAAATAAAATTCAATACATTTGTAAAAGCAATAACTCGGAATTGCTTCGTAATAGCAGTGAATGCTAGCGAATGCTTAGTCATTCAATTTAGAACCAATCAGTTGAATGATGTTTCATTCCCAGTTTAAAAGTACTCGGAGGCAATGACATAAGTTCATTTGCTCCGTGACAGCGCCCTCCTTAGATTCGATCCGAATCTAAAAGTAAGATTTCAAGTTGCAATTTGTCGGCGTCGAGGGGCAGAATATTTCGGGTAAAAGATGTTGTTGATCTTTTTGTTTTTCATAAAATTGATAAGTTCTTGCCTTGCCCATCTTTTAACCACGAGGGCTGGGAGCCAGCCAGAGACGGGTTGGTGTTGAGGTTCTCCTGTGTGGGGATCGTGTTGTAACTTGGTGTAGTTGCATAGTAATTGTAGCTCAGTGTCTTGATAACGGTGATCTTTAATCAATGTTATTCCAGTTACAATTCCATAGTCTTCGCGATGGTCCTGTGGGAGAGGTGGGCGAGAGTTGTAGGCTTCGAGCTCTGAGACGTGGAAGCTCTTTGGTATTCCTTGGCGTTGGGTTGCACTTAGATCCAATTCGTAATTGAGATTTCCTATTCGTCTGATGACTTTAAATGGTCCTTCGAATCTGGTGTCCATTTGTCTCGCGGGTTCCAATAGCGATTATAATCTTTCTTTAGTAGTACGAGATCTCCGGTTTGGAATGTTGGCTCGGGGAGTACTTTCATATCGAAGAATTTCTTGTACTTCTCGTTAGCATCCATAAGGTTCTGTTTTATTGTTCTCGAATGCTGGCGAGTTCTGTGATGCTTGCGTATTTCCTTGCGCGAAGTGAGAGTGATTCAATGTCAGAACTTCGTGCTTCTCGTCCATGATGTACGAAGAATGGTGTGAATTTCGTGCTTGAATGTACCGTTGTATTGTAATTGAAAGCTGCTGCTGACAGGTAAATTGGCCACCGTTCTGGATGTTCTGAACAATAGCTTCTGAGATAGACTTCTAGAATTTGGTTAACCCGTTCTGTTTGTCCGTTAGCTTGTGGGTGATATCCTGAGGTAAACATAGCTGAATTCCATGTGTTTGAGCATATGCTCCCCAAATGTCGGATGTAAATAAATTGCCTCTGTCACTAACAATTGTTGATGGAAAGCCAGTTTCGGGAAATACATGTCGTTTCATGAAGTTTCTGAGTCCTGGAGCTGAGCATTTCTTTGAGCACGGGATGAAGTATGGGTATTTCGAGAATCTGTTTGTAAGGCCGAGTCAAGGATGTTCTGTAAAACTAATGATGTGTATTTGGGAGCTAACACTAAGTTTTAAATAGGAGAAAACAAGGAAGCGAGCTTAGTCCGCTGACTAAGTGTGGCTTAGTTAGGCAGTCACGTTAGCTCGTGATTGGGTAACTTCAGATAAGGCCATGAGCTCCTCGTATGATCTTTGTCGCGACCACAATTGCTTCCCGAAGTTCGGCGATTACTTAAGTCGCAGTGGTCGCTCACTACTGGCTGTAGCGTTGTTGACGTCACAATAATGCCAGTGGCGACATGAAGAAAGTATTGCATAGAGTTCTTTTTCCGCAGTTGACCAATTCTGTTGAGTTCTTGTCAATGCGTGTGAATAATAGGCAATTGGGTGAAATTTCCCTTCTATTTCTTGTGATAAAATAGCGCCAATTGCGAAGTCGGATGCGTCCGTTTCAAGGTGCGTTTTTCTTCCTTGCTTAAAATAGTGGAGAAGCACTTCGCTTGAGACAACCTTCTTGATTTCTTCGAACGCTTTTTCTTCCTTTTCCGTCCAATTAAATTTTGTATTTTTTCTAGTCAAATCATTTAATGGTTTCGCTATGTCGGAGATTTCGGGAATAAATTCTCTGACATAGTTGACGTATCCCATGAATGATTTAACCTGTTTGGGGTTCTTAGGCCTTCCCCATTTTTTAATCGAAGCGACCCTTTCCTCGTCTGGTCGTACTCCATTCCTTGTAAAATAGTGGCCAATAAATTTTATTTCGTCCTTGAAGAATTTGCACTTCCTCGCATTTATTGTGCATTTTGCTTTGTGTAAAGTAGCCACAATTTTCCTCACATCTTCAATATGGGTTTTTTCGTCCTTTGAAAATATTAATATGTCGTCCATATATACGACACATTTTTTGTTTATGAACTCTCGAAGGATATTTGAAATGAATCTCATAAAGTAGGCTGGGGCATTTTTCAGTCCAAAGGGTACAACTTGGTACTCGAAAATGCCCATTTTTGTGGTGAAAGCTGTTTTCCATTCGTCGCCTTTTCGGATCCGGATTAAATGATAGGCGCTTTTTAGATCCAGTTTTGTAAATATTAATCCTCCTTCTAGCTGAGTGATTATGTCCGCGTACGAGGGCAGTGGGAACTGAAATGTCTTTGTCACTTCATTCAGAGGTTTATAATTTACAACCATTCTGAATTTTTCGGGGCCTTCCTTCGCGACAAAGAAGGTATTGCAGACAAAGCTTGATCTTGAGCGAGTAATGTATCCATTTCTAAGTAATTCTTCCAGCTTGTCTTCCATGATTTTTGTTTCAATGGTCCTAGCGGAATGCATTTTGCCTTGAACTCTCTCGGTTGTTCTTTAAACTCAATTTCCATATCCAATAGAGAGTGTTCTGGCAATTCTGCTTCCTTAAGCGCAAAAGCTTCCAATTGGTCATGCAATTCCTTTGGAATAAAATTTGCGATCTCTGAAATTTTGTAATTATTTTCATCTTCGAATAGTAAATCTTCCGCTTCTTTTTCCGCCACTCGTAAATAATTTAAGCGAATAACATTTGTATTATTATGACTTTGGCGAGTCTCTTTTCCAATCTTGACTTCGCCAGTTCCATGATAAACGACAATGTTATGCTCCCTTAGTACATCGTTGCCAATAAAAATGTCTGGTTTGACTCCGTCAATAATCTTGAATCGAACGTGAAAGGACTTAGTATCCAATCGAATCTTCATGATTATTTCTCCCAAAATTTTCAGCTTCTGGTATCCCGCACAGAACGCATATTGAGTAGTCTTGTGTGCTTTGTAAATCAATTGATAGTAATTAACAAAGTCTAATGACAAGATACTAGCGTTAGATCCATTGTCGATGAGTGCGGATTCGACCATATTGAGTTCGTATATAAAAATGTTCACGAAGATTTGGCCGTTGTCATTTTTATTTTGGGTTTTCCTTGGGAGTTCCAGTGCATTTATATTGACATCCACGAGTCAATTCGATTTTTTGTGTGGATTTTCCTTCTTTTGGAAATTGTATTTTGGTTGGCTTGAACTTGATTCATTATTGCTATGACGAATGTATTTCGGGTTATAATTGGGAATGAAATGTCTTCCTTTGTAACCACTATTCGCCGTGAATCCTTTTCCTTTTGCCACTTGAAGATTTTCTCTCTCCGACTTTCTCTTCTCAGGAATTCTTTCTGGCGCTCTATCGAACAGAGTCTCAAGAAGAGTCATTGGGTCTGTTTTATAGAGGTCATTGTTCCAGAAATATTCCCATTGAGAATCCGTAGTATGTAGGTATATTGACAATTTGATTTTGTCTTCCTGCGAAGTTCCAGGATAGTTCCAAAATTTCCTTATTCCTTCGTAAAGTTTTCGGATTTCTCCTCTTCTAGCATAGATTCGAAGACTTCCGAGGAGTTTTCTTATTGCCCTTGCGAGATCAATTTTTAGAATATCGCATGTTATTTCTTTCCAATTAAATTTATTTGTCTTCGATAGGTCGAAGTTTTCAAGGAGTCTGTCAGGAATGTGTAATAATACTCTTTTGGCCTTTTCTTCTTCCGAGAACTTTCCCTCATGTTTTTTGAAAAAGAGATTTAGTTTCTCCATGAATTCGCTTGGTTCCATTGAGTCCGAGTAATCGAGGCTTTCCGGTGGGGGCAATTCTCTAACCTTATTCGAGTTGCTTTCAACTTGTTTCGGTTCTTCCTTTTCCTTAATTTCTTTCTTTTGTCCTTCAATTGCTTTGAGGATTTTATTGAGCGCGTCCTCGATCGCATTGTGCGACGAAGGTGTCGCATTTGCGACATCGTTTGTCGGCATGTTTCCTTCGGCCGACATTTTTGCGACAATGTATGTAAAGTTTATACGCTCTAGCGGCGCGCACGCGATTAAATACGATCGCCAACTTCAAACAGCGATTCTGATCGCTACAGGCATCGTACGAGGTTCGCGTGACAACAATTGCAGTCGCGTAATTTACCTCTTCGTGACTGTATAATTCACGCCACGCTTAGTCATACCATTATGACTAAGAACCGTTTCTTCAGTATAAATACCTTAGTCTTAGTCTCAAATAATCATCACTTGTTTTACAGAACATTCTTCGCTCGACCTTACAATGTAGGTAAAGCGATTTTGTCAATTAAAGTTTCTGTGTCTTAACAGTGAAACAGAGTCGTTCACTTTTGTCACTGGTAATTTGCATCAAATAAGCTTGAAGCTCGTTTGCAAATTTCAAACCTTCAGTAGATCCGCCGCATCTTGGGTTTGATGGAAATTCCTACTGGCCTTGACAGACGTGTTAGGGTGGGGGAGCACGGAACTATTATTTTTATGGCAATAACTCCACGATGAAAATTTTCACTTCTCCCACAACGCACCTTTAATTGCCCGACTGTCGTCAAAAACAATAACAGTTTTGTTTTTCGGCCTTAAAATAGACCATTCTCTTGTAGTAATAATATTCCCTTTATCCACCTTATAGATCGGTAAGCGATCTACATCCGCAAGCGAAGGGCGCGGTGGTTCCGAGGGAACCTTATTGTGGCTTGGCACAGAAAAATTTGCCATCACCACCACCACAAAAGAAAATTTTAAAAAAGAATAGAAAATATAAAAAATAAAATAGAAATAAAATTTCTTTAGAGTAGTCCGACTCTAAAGATCCGCGAGAAATTTTGGAAACCTAATATCCGAGATAGTCCAAGTAGAAAAACAATAATATAGAGAATAAAATAAAATAGAAAAAAACTTTTTTTTTTTTTTGCAAAAATTTAAAAAATCCGAAAAGGTACAGAAAACGAAGAACAACGGTTCTCCAAGTAGTCCAAAGAATTTACGCTCGTCTTCCCGACGGCACGCACGCTTTCCAGCGGTCAAAAGAAGGTAGAAACTTATCAAGAAGCAAAACTTCAGTTTTGCCTCGCAACCAAATGTAAGGAACTCCTAAAATAATAGTTAAGAAAAAGCTTGTTTTATTAGTAATAATTATAGAACTATTTATACCTTGTAGAATAAGGTATTCTAGAAGGTGTTGGAAAGTTTCAGCTTACGTAAGCAAAGCGTTATTGCAGGAAAAATAGTTTTTCCTGTTTTGCTTCGTAAGCCTGACCCCGAACAGGGCGATTTACCTAGAGAGTTCCATGTACTAGGGATAAGTAAATCGCTGTGTCCTAGTGGTTTCATCGGGGATGTGTTTCCTCTGTGTTCGTTGTTCGAATCTTGGTTCGGCCCACTTCTACGGATTAGCGTAGTATAACGTAGTTAGGTCCACAAGGTATGATCAATAGGTAGCCAACGCCGGAGTATAAATAGGTCCCCTTTGTCAAAAGAGCGTGGCTTGGTTACGCAGTCACGTAGACTGAAATCATACGATAGAAGATAAGGTCACGTGATTGTCTCGAGATCTTCGGAATGAATATAACTAGGATGGAGTCGCCAACAGTCGTCCGGTTGGTGCTCTAGTTGATAAGCTGAGAAATTGAGGATTATTAGTCGTGGAACTTCCTGACTATTCATGCTATGCTGCTTACGTGATCACTCTTGCCTCGGAAAAGTTTATCACCGTAGATACCGTAGCGTGCGGGGTTAACAGGCCATACTGATAAGGTTGCTGTTACGAGGTCTCTAGGATGACTTCGTAAGGAGTTATTCGCGTTTCTAGAAAACGCGCTTTGCATACTTTCGTATGCATTTCCGAAAAACTTAGTCGCTTTCAAACGATGTACAAAAAATGTTTTTCGGTCATACCCTTTCCAAAAAGGGAATGACCAGTCACATTGTTGCTAATAATAGCAACAATAATTAGTATAAATATTAGAATAGAAACTACTAATAAAACAAGTTCTATTCTCCTACTGTTTAGTGTATAAGTTCTTAAAACTTATTCTTTCGTTTGATACGTCTAAGTCCCTTAGCGTATCATTGATCTACGAGGAAGGAATGGATCTAGGCGTATATTTTCAGAAGGTGTCAGATTACTTTAGACGACACTATAGTGACGCGACAAACAAAGTTAAATTTAAAAAATTAAGTCAATTCCTACCAGATACGTTTATCAGAAGAATTGAAGGAAAAGAGGATGAATTCAACACTTGGGAAGAAGCCGCGTTTGCCGCACTTCAACCCGAAATAAATCAGAAGAAAAGAAACATGCTCCGGGAAATTGGACGACTCCGCGACGAAAACTCCTTCATCGCCTTTAGTCGCGAGTTCATTAAATATTGTCGCATGCCGCGCACGACAATGTGGGACGCAGTTGTCGCTGGCTTACTCGCAGGAGTTGACAGAAGAACGCGCCAATTCTACTTGAAGGAGCATTTAGAAGAGTCAAATCTATCGGAAATCGATAGCATTGTTGGATTCCTTGAGGATTTTGAACAGAGAGAAGGAAGGAAACATGCTGTTCCACACCCAACACATCATTATCAACGTCGCAGAGAATTTAAACCATTCAATGCGTACCGACCAAAGAGATTTACAATGGATGAGCGCGATAACCGTTACCAGAAAACATTTAGACCGCACAAGTTTCAACACAGACACTCATTCAATAACAAATTTAATCAAACGCACCGCAATACAACAAAATACGACAATCAAAGACCGCAAGAATGACTGAACGGCCTCATCAATTCGCTGATCATCGAGGATCAAGGCGACAATGGAACTAAAGGAGTCTACTTGGAAATCTACATCAAAGAAATCGAAGATTATGAAGAAGTATTTGTCGACGGAGGCGCATCAAAAAGCTTCGTATCGATCAAATTTATTGAGAAACATCAACTTGCATATTTACTACTTGAAGAATCGGAAACTGTGATAGCAGCAGGAGGAAACCTTTTGGAAGTTCTAGGAATCATCGAACTCACCATCAATTTAGACAATCAACCTATAACAGCCGGATTTAGAATTATTGACAATATAGCAGCCCAAATCATTATCGGACACGATATTTTACAAAGAGGTTACATTGTGAACCACAAAACGAATGAAGTTATTGAAGCGACTCTGCAGTCGCCCGATCACGGACTATGTGACTGCATAATCACGTCACGCTTAGTCAGCGGACTAAGCCCGCTTCCTAGTTTTCTCCTATATAAACCTTAGTGTTAGCTCCCTAATAATCATTATTAGTTTTACAGAACATTCTCAGCTCAACCTTACACTTGGTTGCGAATTCTCTGCCCTGTTCTGCCTTTGGATCGCTCTCGTCTTTGTCTTGCGCCTCGTCTCTCTCTCGCGCCCTCTGCCCTCGTCTCTCGCCGTAATGGAACCCTCGACGCCCCTGAACCCCTCTGTCCCCATGGCCAACTCTGCTCCCGCTCCCACCCCTGCTCCCATGGCCTCCTCAACTCCCGTGCCTCCCGTAACCTCTGCTGCTCCGCCCCCATCGTTTGCTCCCATGTTCCCCTTCTCCCCCATGGAGATTTCCAACTCAATGGGGACACCTCTCAACTTCCACATGATGAGGATCGAGAAGCCTCCATTGTACAATGGAGAAGCGGACGTCTCTACGTTCGAGAACTGGTGTTATCTGATGTCAGAATACCTGTTCTTCTACAACGTTCCGTCGTCGTACCATCATCGCGTGATGGGCCAGTTTCTCCGCGGCAAGGCTATCGAATGGTACCGCAACTGTATCGCCGAGGCTCCGACTCCGCCAACGGATAAGGATATGCTGATCGCGGACATGAAGCGATACTTCCTCCCTGCCAACGCGTACGATAGCTTGTACGAGGAATTCTACCAGTTACATCAAACTGGTACCGCAATTGAGTTCATCGGCAAGCTTCGTCGCTTCAAGACGTTGCTCAATCTTTCGGACCGAGAAGTCCTCCTCCGCCTCCGCCTCGGTTCCAGCCCTATGGCACAATTCCAACTCAAGCAGCTCAACCCGGGCCACTTCGAAGAGGCTGCCAAGATCGTGGAAAACGTGGACTCTGCCCTCCCCGGACTCTTCAGTGACCTGATGCAGCGATCAGGAATGCCTAACCCTATGGCGTCCAATGGCTTCTCCTCCGTCTCGCAACCAGCATCGGACCCGATGATGGTTGACTCAGTCCGTCTCCGAAAACTTACGGATCAGGAACGCGAGCGTCTTAAGCGAGAAGGCCGCTGTTTCCGCTGTCGCCGACCTGGCCACTTCGCCAGTGCTTGTACACGTTTCCGTGGTGACAAGCCTAAGGTCGCAGCTGCGCAAGTGGCTCCCCAAGCTGCTGCTCAAGCACCTGCCCAAGGAAAGGGTTGCCACTGCGCCGACTGCCCCGCAGCGAAGGCCGCCAATCAGAATACTGCAGATAGTAATCTGATCAACCTTTCCAATTATCCCTCGTTGCGCAAAGTAGACAAACCAACAATAGCGGAACTTCGACGTCGGACACCACCGCCACCAGGATTCGAGCATCTGTTCTCCGCTCCGTTGCCCAAGGAACCATCGCACAAGGAAACCAAAGCCTCTCCTACCACGACTCAGGAAACTAAGCCACAGGATCAAGTTATCTCTCCTACCCCCTCGGACGAGCTTTCGCCAACAGACGACAACGGATCACCAAAGGAGCTAACAGCACGTGTTGAACAGTTTGCCCCGCCACCTTCGGAAGAAGTCACAAGCCTCGTCCAACCAATAATCGACGAGCTGCCATCGGAGAAAACGCCTTGGAAACCACTGGACCCCGCGCCTCGGATTGCTGCTCTAACTTCGGATACTTTGGAAGGAATGCCGAAGCTCATACGACTCCATGAGCTTCGCCCCAAATTTGTCAAGGCTCCTGAGGTTGAAGTCCAAATCGGAGAAACCTTCATTCGCGCGCTTCTGGACACGGGCTGCGAAACGATGCTCATGTCCAAGCGCTTAGCCACCAAGCTCCGATTGGACGTTATGGAAATCCCTCAGCTGCCTGTTACCTTAGCTCTCGGCAACCAGGATAGCTCTCCGGCAATCTCGGCACACACAGGACTTGTCACCTTCCGATTGGGTGACCACGAGTACCAGGAGCGATTCTACGTCGCTGACTCGGAAACGGATCTCATTCTCGGAACTCCCTTCTTCGAGGAGCACGCTAGCGGAACTTCGACGTCGGACACCACCGCCACCAGGATTCGAGCATCTGTTCTCCGCTCCGTTGCCCAAGGAACCATCGCACAAGGAACCAAAGCCTCTCCTACCACGACTCAGGAAACTAAGCCACAGGATCAAGTTATCTCTCCTACCCCCTCGGACGAGCTTTCGCCAACAGACGACAACGGATCACCAAAGGAGCTAACAGCACGTGTTGAACAGTTTGCCCCGCCACCTTCGGAAGAAGTCACAAGCCTCGTCCAACCAATAATCGACGAGCTGCCATCGGAGAAAACGCCTTGGAAACCACTGGACCCCGCGCCTCGGATTGCTGCTCTAACTTCGGATACTTTGGAAGGAATGCCGAAGCTCATACGACTCCATGAGCTTCGCCCCAAATTTGTCAAGGCTCCTGAGGTTGAAGTCCAAATCGGAGAAACCTTCATTCGCGCGCTTCTGGACACGGGCTGCGAAACGATGCTCATGTCCAAGCGCTTAGCCACCAAGCTCCGATTGGACGTTATGGAAATTCCCCAGCTACCTGTCACCTTAGCTCTCGGAAACCAGGACAGCTCTCCTGCAATCTCGGCTCACACAGGACTTGTCACCTTCCGATTGGGTGACCACGAGTACCAGGAGCGATTCTACGTCGCTGACTCAGAAACGGATCTCATTCTCGGAACTCCCTTCTTCGAGGAGCACGCGCCGGAGATAGACTGGAAACTCCGCGAAGTCACCGTTGACCGCTGCACGGTGCCCACTCAGAACCCATTGGTGGCACCACTCAAAATTCAGCAAATGAGCGGTCGTGGCTTTGCTCGCCTGGTTCGGAAACGCAAGGAGGTTCATGCACTGTTCGCCCTTCGGTTGCATGAACTTCGGGACAAACCTCAGAACCTGACCCCGGAACTCCTCGGCGAATACATGGACGTATTCGCACACAAGCTCCCCGACGGACCACCAATCTCGCGTAAGGTCGACCTCAAGATCCCATTGGTCCCGGGAGCCGCGCCACCGTACAAGGGAATCTACCGCTTGTCCCAACCAGAACTCCAGGAACTCAAACGGCAACTCACGGAACTCCTCGACTCAGGAAAAATCAGGCCATCGACGTCTCCCTATGGTGCCCCAGTCCTTTTCGTCAAGAAGAAGGACGGCTCGTTTCGAATGTGCATCGACTATAGGGCGCTAAACAACTTAACGATCAAAAATCGTTACGCCCTTCCGCGCATTGACGAGCTTCTGGACCAAGTCTATGACGCCTGTAGGCCTTGTCCCGTAGGTATAGTTAAGATTAGTTTTATTCAATAATTATCTGCCTACTTATACAATTCTAGGACGACGCGTAAGTGTAAACAAACGCGTCGCGGTGCGCGTTAATTAACTAACGCGCGTTGCGTGGGTGCGGTCAGAGACCGCAGGCTTTCGTAGCGTAGTGCTGCGTGGCCTAGCACAACGCTGGAGCTCTCGGTGTGGTGTCCAGGTTCAGGCCCTGGTCACGTGCACACTTTTGTGAGCTTAAGGCGTTACACCTTCTCACCTCCAGAAGAGAGCACACCCTCCGGCACCTCTCCACCTAGTGCCTTTACTTTTCGCCAGTACGTCCGGATGACGTCTGGCACAATGTGGTCGGCGGGCTCCCAGACGTCGTCTTCTTCGGTATAGCCCGACCACCGGACCAAGTACGACCACTTCCCATAGTGGTTCGCGTGTGCCAGGAGTTCTTCGACGTCGTATTCGACGTCAATGGATCCGTCTGGATTGTACGCTTCAGGAGGAAGCGTACCATGGTAAGTTTTAAGGCGCTCGATGTTGTACACCGGGTGAGCCTTTGATCGGGGGGCAATTGGAGCTTTGCGACGTTCCCCAGTCTCTTCAAAATTTTAAATGGGCCGTCCCAGCGGCGACCCATCTTCGTTCCCATGTTTTTGATTCGTTTTACTAACGCGAATCGTCCAGGAATTAGATCTTCGTCCGGCTCCCTCCGGTGCTTGTTCCCTTCCCTCTCCTGGTGCTCCTGGGCCCGCTGCATTGAGTCGCGGGCCCTGCAGATAGTGTCGTTCAGGCTCGAGAGGTATTCCTCTGCAGCTGGCTCGTCACTAACTGCATGGCGGGCGATCCCAGTGGGAGTAAAGCCATAATTGGCTTGGAAGGGAGTTGTGCCAATCGATGAGTGCACGCTGTCATTGTACGCGTACTCTACGAGAGGGAGCAGGGATTCCCATCTGCTCGGGTCGCGCCAGGCAAGCGTCCTGAGCATCTGCTTGACAGTCCGGATGGTTCTCTCGGACTGTCCGTCGGTCTGTGGATGTGCGGCCGTCGACATCTTGAGCTTCGTGCCCAAGATTTTGTGTACCGCCTTCCAGAAACGGGCCTTGAACCTCGGATCTCGGTCTGAGGTGATTGTTTCAGGCAGCCCGTGCAGCCTAAAGACGTTGCGGACAAACAGGTCCGCCGTTTCTGTTGCTGAGATGGTCTGTCGGCACGGTGCCAACACGACCATCTTCGTGAGTCGATCTACGACCACGAGAACAGCGTTGTTGCCCTCGGCGTCCGTCGCCGTCATGGGCCCGAAGAAGTCCATGGCGATTTCTTGCCATGGGCGAGTGGGAATGCTCATGGGTTGCATCAACCCTTGAGCTGGTCCAGAAGTACCTTTGGAGAGCTGGCAATCGTGGCACTCTTTAACGAACTTCTGGACATCGCGATACATCCGGGGCCAGTAGAACACGCGGGCCAGTTTCGCATAGGTTCTGTCGACTCCCGGATGGCCTGCTATCGGTGTGCTGTGATGGTCGAACAGCAGTTTCTGCTTTGTAGACCCAGCACTGACGCATAATCGCCAAGGCAATTGGTGATTATTGCGATAATAGAGAAGACCGTCTCGGATCATGAAGCGGTCGTTCTCGCCAGGCGTCTCGTTTTCCCGCTGGGAATTCTGCAATAGCTCCCAGCGCTCCTTCCACTCTGCTTCTTCCGGATAAGAAGCTCGTAATAAAATTTTCTCTTCCTCATCTGTAATAGGGCAAATAGATTTCATTACTATTCGAGAAAGTGCGTCGGCGACGGGATTGTCAGCACCAGGTGTGTAGCTAATTAGAATAGGAAATTGATCCAGTTTTTCCCTCCAACGAGCCAAACGACCTTCGACGTGTTTCTGCTTCATGAAATCCTGTAATGACTGGTGATCGGTGTGCACCACAAAGTCTTGTGCCATGAGGAACGGCCGCCATTTCGTAACCGCGTGGACGATTGCAAGCAGCTCTTTCTCCCGGACCGAGTAATTGAACTCATGCTTGTTCAATTTCTTGGATTCGTACGCACATGGATGCCCGTCTTGCATCAGCACGGCGCCGATCGCCTTCGCA
>NW_011627864.1:68270-73868 GCF_000149845.2 Schizosaccharomyces japonicus yFS275
AAGGCAATTGCGCGATATATTGCGTATAATACGGGAAAACTGTTTTTCAAATCTTCGAAGCGGGTCGGTCTCGGCCCAGGCCGTCTTCGGTTTTCCCGGCTGGGAATTCCTGCAATAGCTCCCAGCGCTCCTTCACTCTGCTTCTCCGGATAAGAAGCTCGTAATAAAATTTTCTCTTCCTCATCTGTAATAGGGCAAATAGATTTCATTACTATTCGAGAAAGTGCGTCGGCGACGGGATTGTCAGCACCAGGTGTGTAGCTAATTAGAATAGGAAATTGATCCAGTTTTTCCCTCCAACGAGCCAAACGACCTTCGACGTGTTTCTGATTCATGAAATCCTGTAATGACTTGTGATCGGTGTGCACCACAAAGTCTTGTGCCATGAGGAACGGCCGCCATTTCGTAACCGCGTGGACGATTGCAAGCAGCTCTTTCTCCCGGACCGAGTAATTGAACTCATGCTTGTTCAATTTCTTGGATTCGTACGCACATGGATGCCCGTCTTGCATCAGCACGGCGCCGATCGCCTTCGCGTTTTCGCTCGCGTCGGTGAAGAGCTCAAACTTGCCATTGGGATCGGGGATTTTGAGGCAAGGAGCGGACGTAAGCGCTCGTTTTACTGCCTGAAACTCCTTTTCACAGGTCTCATCCCAATCCACCGGCCTGGTGTTTCGATTGGACTTCGAGGATCCGGACCTCGACGTTAAAGTCGCAACCATTGAAGAGTAGTTTTTAATAAATCTTTTATAAAAGTTACTCACACCTAAGAAACGCTGTAATTCTTGTACTGTCGACGGCCTGGGGAATTGTTTGACCTTGTTGACTAGACTTTCGTCGGTCTGAATTTCCCCTCCGCCAACCACATACCCCAGGAAGTTAACGCGCTTCCTGAGGAAATCACATTTCTTTGGGCTCGCGAAGAGCCTTGCGTTTCTTAAACGCCTGAAGACTTCGTCCAAAAGCTTCAGGTGTTCGTCTTCCGTCTCTGAAAGACGAGAATGTCGTCGAGATAGACGACAACGCCTTTGTTGAGGAGGTCGCGGAAGACGTTGTTCATGATCGACTGGAAGGTCGCAGGGGCATTGGTTAGCCCAAACGGCATTACCTTCCATTGGTAATGGCCGAACTGCGAGCTGAAAGCCGTCTTGAACTTGTCCTCAGGCTTCACTGGGATCTGGTGATAACCTGAGGCCAAATCGAGTTTGCTGAAGACTCGCGCGCGGTATACGCGGTCCAGCAACTCGTCAATTAAGGGCAAGGGATACTTGTTCTTAATTGTTTGTTCGTTCAGGCCCCGGTAGTCTATGCACATGCGTAGACTACCATCCTTTTTCCTGACGAACAGCACCGGGGCGCCATACGGCGATGTGGACGGTTCAATGCGCCCCGATGCAATTAACTCGTTCAGCTGTCGGTCCATTTCTTGGATCTCTGGGGCCGACAGTCTGTAACGAGGCCTGTGGACTGGCCGTGACCCCGGTTTCAGCGGGATGTCATGGCTAGGAACCGCGAACTCCTTCGGGACGTCTGGTAATTTCAAAGGTAAGACGTCCTTATTCTTTTTTAATGTTGCTAACAGGTTCGGATTCCCGTCCGCTAGGTCTTCCAGGTGTTTCTCCTTGTCGTCGGCGACTTTGATCGACAGGAGGAACACCTCTTCCAGGTCTTCTGGCTGCGCCAGTTGCCTTGTCGTAGCTCTTTTCGACAGGCACTGGATTCTCACTGGCGCAGCCCGCACTTCTGCTTCGCTGGGTGTTACCGTTGGCACCCAGCTATTCCCAATTCGGGCCCTGCCGTCCCCTAGCTGGACGGAAAACTCATTCCAGAAGGGGATGCCCAGGATGAGGTCGGGGCCCGAGTCTTGGCTGACGACGTAGAAGCATTGTTTTGTTTCTACGTCGCCGACTCGCAATGCGAGCGGAGGGGTCTGTTCATCGAGCAGCAACTCCTGCTCCGTTTCCATTGCGAGTGCCACGGGTACTGCCTTGGTTTTGGTGACCGGCAGCCCGTGTCTTTTGACAAAGCTGCGTGACACGACGTAAGTCGCGCAGCCGGAATCCAGCAGAGCTTGGCCTTTGTGGCCGACCAGCTGGCAGTTGACCTGCGGCGGTGAACACACTGCCGGAGGGACTATTGTCAGCTGGCGACAAATAACTGGTAAGTCTGATGATGCATCGACGAAGGCCTCATCGTCTGCATCGGAGAAAGAATCCTCGGAGCTGTCCTGTGCGTCCGTTGACGCATCTTCAGGTTCGAATTCGCCTCCTGCGTCTTCGAAATTGTCTTCTGAGTCCTCGTTGTTGTCTGAGGACTCTTGCTCGTCGGACGAGCTGTCCTGCTCGAAGTCGCTGTCCGCGTCTTCGAGTCTTCTTCGCTTTCTTCGCCCTCTGCGAAGTCAGACTCGTCTTCTGAGGACTCGTCGTCCTCCTCCCAGTCGGAATCGCTGGTTTCTGTTGGAGAGTCCACCTCTTGGGACTCAATCCCTGCAGCTGAGACGCTGCCTTCGTCCTCGCTGGACGGTTCTTCCTCCTCCTCTGTCTCCTCTGGTTGTCTCTCCTCCTCCTCGCTGTCCGAATAGGTTCGTAACTTATTCATTACTAATCCTACTAGGGCATCGAGCTGGTCCTGAGACATCCCCGTCTTGGCAGCTGGGTTTTCTGCCGCAGTTGGAGCTGCAGGACTCAGCTGCATTGCCTTGACGCGGCGTTTTGGCTTGCCGCGTCGCTTCGCTTTTGCCTTCTGCTTCTTTGCAGGGCAGTCCGCTGCTCGATGGCCGGGCTTTTGACAATTCAAGCAGCGGCCAGAGCGAAAAATGCGGACTAGCTCGTCATCGCTCAAGTCTCTGAGCGCGGCGAGCCGGAGGCGAAGGGCGTCCACTTGCATTGGATCATCGAATCCAATGCTGGCGGGAGCGGGAGTGGAGGGCGCGCTGTGGGCACTGCGTTCGACGGAAAGGTCCTCATCGTCGTCGCCCTCAGCGCTAATAATCCTCAGCATGTCGCTGAGTGTCTTGGGCTTGCGGATGTCGAGCTCCTTGCGAATGCGTCGCTTGACGCCTTCGTGGAGGACATCCATAACCGCCCATTCGGGGAGGCCGAGCGTCGCCTGATACTGGTTCACCTTGTCCACGAACTCGTGGACCGAACCAGTCTGGCGGAGGCGGTAAAACTGGCGTCGATGCTTGTCTAAAGCATCGGTAGGGATGAACGCATCCCGCAAATACGCCTTGAAGGCTTCCCAAGAAACCTTCCCGTCTTCGAGCTGGCTGAACAGTGTTGTGTCCAGCTCGCATCTCGACGCGGCCTCTCCTGTCAGATTGTGGAAGGCCATCCAGGCCTTCCTCTTAGCAGAGGTCTTGTGCCAGCGGAAGAATCGCTCAAGACCTTTGATCCACTCCGTGAAGACGCGCAGATCGCGTTGTCCTCTGTACGGAGCGGGCTTGGAAACCCAAGACGAGGTTTCCTTGTCCTTATCCTTCTCTTTCTTTGTTAGAGCGAGAAGGATTTCTCCCAGACTTTGAATCTCTGGGAAAGTAGCAGCGTTTTCCTGCTCAACGCTTTCCATTTAGATCGTAGAAAATAAAAAAGTTGTAAATTTGAAAAACGAAAAACTTTCCACGACAAGATAAGAACTCTTCTATTGGATCAGAAGAGCCTCGCAACCAAATGTAGGCCTTGTCCCGTAGGTATAGTTAAGATTAGTTTTATTCAATAATTATCTACCTATTTATACAATTCTAGGACGACGCGTAAGTGTAAACAAACGCGTCGCGGTGCGCGTTAATTAATTAACGCGCGTTGCGTGGGTGCGGTCAAAGACCGCAGGCTTTCGTAGCGTAGTGCTGCGTGGCCTAGCACAACGCTGGAGCTCTCGGTGTGGTGTCCAGGTTCGGGCCCTGGTCACGTGCACCTTTTGTGAGCTTAAGGCGTTACATCCGGCCATAGATGACTGCAATTACATTATAGAATAGCTAATAACAATGAATTCGAATCATAAATGTTGTAATTTTAGAAAATGTTACAAAAAACAAAACACTGAAAATTTAACTGTATTTAGCTTAATTTAGACAATATCTATTACTTTATAAAATATTGTTTTGGTTTACAAATTTTGAAATGTTGTTTTTTCAACAATAAAGAAATTTACAAATTTTATGAATAATGCAATAGTGATACTGTATTCTTACTAAACTAAGTTTTGCAAGGGTCTAGACATTTTTAGCGTTGTTAGTTGTGCAGATTCTCTCAACTTTTCATTGTTGGTGGTCCCGAAAAAATTTTCATAGTGGTGAGTTATGGTGGTGAGTTGTGGTGGGTTGTTGTGGAGGGTTTGGTGGTAGATTCGCGGTACACTACGTAAACTATCAAGATAGAAAGCTCGATCAAGTACTGGTAGCCTAATAACATAACAAATTATCATTACAATTTCTCCTTTAATTATGGGTCTTCATCGCAACTGTAAGCAGTGTTTGTAAGCCCAGGCTCTGTAGTGAGATTAAGTATGAATATTATTGTTAATTTCTAGCTATTTATAATATTGCACATTAGCGAGAACTAATGTGCAATCGTTGTTGAAGCCTTACGGCTTCGTAGTGCAGCGCCGTAAGCGCTGCGTGGAGTTCTAGTGTGCAGTGCACACTTAGGGGAGTGCGGTAGCACTCCCTAGGCCTTGTAGCGTAGCTCCTTGGAGTTGGCTGTGTGGCCTACTCCCTTAGGGAAGTGCGGTAGCACTCCCTAGACTTGTAGCGCAGCTCAGTAGAGCTGGCTGCATAACCCTATGAACTTAGGGTAGCGCGCTGGCGCGCGCAAGGCTCTCTAGCGCGACTCCTTAGAGTTGGCTTGTAACGGACTGTAGGTTGAACCTCGTTATTTGAGGTCGCAACAAGACTCGAACCGACGAACAATCGTTCGAAGGTTCAGAGTTACCCCTAGGCCACAGAGCCTTTCTTGTTTAGTAGGACATGCAAGTCCTTACTTCAAAGGCCCTGTTCCAACCTCCACCTTAAGGAGGTCAACCTTAGCAATAATTCCGGGATTACCGTCACTCCAGATGCAAAACTGGACAGAATTATTGCTATAAAAAACCTAGAAAAATACAAATAAAATCATCATTTAATTCTCCTACCAAACTAAGTAGCAAGGTGTTACATTTGGTTGCGAGGCAAAATTCCTGAAGTGACAATGGACTTCCACGAACGTCAACAACTCCCGCCCCTGGATCATCCGCCCCACCACCTACGCAGGAACCAACGACGTGATCGAATTGGACAACTGGCTCTTCTCAATGGACCAGTACCTCCTTGTTGCTCGCGTCCCAGCCACACCATGTGTTAAATGCGAAATCGAAGGACACCCTTGCCGAGCACTATTGGACACAGGATGCTCGTCGTATATGATCTCCAAAAAAGTTGCGCAGCGCTTGCTTCTACCAACCCGGGAAATCAAGCCCCGCGTTGTACAATGAGCAAGACACTGATACAATCAACGGACCTTATCCTGAGCGCAACACTTAGAAACCGTGATTGACCGACTTCGAAAAAATAAACTCTACGCCAACCGAAAGAAATGCAGTTTCTTCCAAAGGAATCGACTACCT
>NW_011627864.1:73968-76792 GCF_000149845.2 Schizosaccharomyces japonicus yFS275
ACAGAATTATTGCTATAAAAAACCTAGAAAAATACAAATAAAATCATCTATTATTTCTCCTACCAAACTAAGGAGTAGATCGTTACATTTGGTTGCGAGGCAAAATTCCTGTGAATTTTGCCCAACATATCGCCGGAAGAAGGAATTTCATTCCTGAAGTTGTTGTTAAGTGTTTTCGCCTTCGCCAGAAGAGGCTGCGGTCTCTTGGATTTTTCGTTATTTTATTTTATTTTTTCTTATTTTTATTTTATTTCCGCCCGACAAGAGAAAATAATTTTTCAAAAAAAAAAAGAAAAAAAAAAAACATTTTTGATATCTCGGAAGGAATCTTTTATTGCTATCGCCACTACGCTTTCTTTTTCGCTAGGAGTTATTTTGTCTACTTAAAAAGTTTAAGAAAATTGCGCATGGATATGGACGGTTGGAAAGACGTCCCCTCTCCCGCGGCCCCTCCCGCGGCTACCCCTTTCGCTCCCCGGGCGTATGCCCAAGCGCCCGCCCCAGCCGCCGCCTCGAAGTTGCCTAGTCTCGGCAATATCGAGCGGCTACCAATCTACGACGGCAAGCGAGATGCTGCCGAAGTAAGAGGCTGGGTGAGGAAAATGGAAGAGCGATTGGACTACCTGGGGGTAGAATTGGCGGTTTTGCCGAAAATCGTAGCAATGCGATTGGACGGCGCCGCAAAGGACTGGTTCGAGTTGCGCTACCCGCGCAGCTCCTACGACTCGTTCGCGTGGTCCGAGTTCACCGAGTCGCTTGAGGCGGCTTTCGCGCCTTTTAGCTCGGTGGAGGACCAATGGTTGGAGTTCGAAGAACTCCAGTTTCGCGGGTCGGCCGCCGAGTTCATCGGCCGACTGCGGAACTTCCAGCTGACGCTTCGCTTGTCCGATCGTCAGCTGATACTAAATTGGTGTCGCGCGCGCGCCCTTCGGTGCGTCGCAAGTTGCGCGCAGAGGCGCCCCAGACGTTCGAGGCAGCCGCGCGCATCGCGCTAGCGTATGACGACCCGGCGGAGGGCGTCGGCGGCTTTTCGGGCGCCTCAGCCCCAATTTTCGGCGCGCGCGTTCGATGATCCGATGCAGATCGACGCGGCGCGCCTCGGACCTATCTCGGACGCTGAGAAGGAGACTCTCAGGGCCCAAGGGCGTGTTTTCGCTGCAGACAGAGGGGACACTTCTCCTTTAACTGCCCCCACTTCCCCACGCAGCCCCGCCGTGCCCCCCCACTCGCAAGATCAGAGCCAACCAGATAGTATTTGACGAGGACGGCAACAAGCTGATCTTGCGCAGGGTGACGGAGGAGGAAGAAACAACGCCTGAAGGCAAAGATAGTGTCAATAAATCAAATTCTCATCGCTACGCTTTGGAAGACTTAAAGGAAGATCTTATGACTATGGAAACTACGGAAACAGAAGCTGTATTGGATGTACAGCAGAACAAGGAAAACATTCGTTGGACGCGGGGGAGTGAAAATTTTTTGGTGGTGAGGAGCCGTTGCCCCTAGCAACCCTTACCCCACTCGCCCCCACTACCACCAAAAGGAAAGAGGAGATCGACCCCGTAGATCTGGAAGATGGGGCGATCAGAGAGGAAGAAGAGGATCGGCGGGTGGAGCCGCTGATCTGCAACGCCTTGACGACCCGCAGGCCGCGGCTAGAGGATACCCCGGTGGTGGAATGCACCCTGGGTGGCATAGCAACGGAGGCCCTGCTGGACACGGGCTGTTGCACCTACATTATCTCGGAGAGCTTCGTGAGGAAGCACGGCATTCCTGTCGTGTCCACTAAGCCCCGCCCGGTTACCCTGGCAGTGGACACGAAGGATGTCGTTTTTATTACTAAATTCACGGAACCATTGGAGCTTAAGCTCGGCAATCTGAGGACCACACAGAGCTTCTACGTGGTCGAGCGGTCTGATGACCAGGATGTCCTCCTGGGAATCCCGTTCTGGAACGAGTTCGAAACTCGATTGGAGCCTTCTGGGGTTCGAATCGAGGGTGAGCTCATTCCTTTCGCTAGAGGAACGTCGGCCCCGGCTAGCGCCCGGTCGATCCGGATAGAATGCGTGTCTCGTAAGACGATCCGCAAACAACTGGATCGGCAAGATGAGGTCGAGTGCGTCTTCGTGGGTTCGGTAAGCATGCTGCCGCCCGGGATGGACGAGGATCCCCCGGAAGACCCCCCAGCGAAGGACCCCGAGCTGGAGGCCCTTCTGGCGAGATACGAGGACGTCCGCCCAGAGAAGTTACCCCCGGTGTCACGGCTCGCGGAGTCGACCACAGCCTACCCTTGAAAGAAGGGTCCCAGCCGATCTATCGGCCGATTTACCGCCTGTCCAAGGAAGAATTGGACGAAATGAAGAAGCAGCTGACCGAGCTGGAGCAAGCCGGTCGCATCACTCCGTCGTCGTCACCCTACGGGGCCCCGGTCCTGTTCGTTCGCAAGAAGGACGGGACCCTGAGAATGTGTATCGACTACAGGGGCCTCAACGATCAGACGGTGAAGGATGGTACCCGCTGCCATTGGTGGATGAGCTCCTCGACAGGATCTACGACGCGCGGTACTTCAGCAAGTTGGACCTGACGTCAGGGTACCACCAGATCCGAATTAAGCCGGAAGACGCGTACAAGACCGCGTTCCGAACTCGCTACGGACACTACGAGTTCAAGGTGATGCCGTTCGGGTTGACGAACGCCCCGGCGACCTTCCAGAGATTAATGAACAGGGTCTTCGAGGATCTACTGGACGACTGTGTGATCGTCTACCTCGACGATATCCTGGTGTTCTCGAAAACCAAGGAAGATCACCTACGTCATCTGGAGGACG
>NW_011627864.1:83372-93163 GCF_000149845.2 Schizosaccharomyces japonicus yFS275
CTCGTGGTCACCCAATCGGAAGGTGACAAGTCCTGTGTGAGCTGAGATTGCCGGAGAGCTATCCTGGTTGCCGAGAGCTAAGGTAACAGGCAGCTGAGGGATTTCCATAACGTCCAATCGGAGCTTGGTGGCTAAGCGCTTGGACATGAGCATCGTTTCGCAGCCCGTGTCCAGAAGCGCGCGAATGAAGGTTTCTCCGATTTGGACTTCAACCTCAGGAGCCTTGACAAATTTGGGGCGAAGCTCATGGAGTCGTATGAGCTTCGGCATTCCTTCCAAAGTATCCGAAGTTAGAGCAGCAATCCGAGGCGCGGGGTCCAGTGGTTTCCAAGGCGTTTTCTCCGATGGCAGCTCGTCGATTATTGGTTGGACGAGGCTTGTGACTTCTTCCGAAGGTGGCGGGGCAAACTGTTCAACACGTGCTGTTAGCTCCTTTGGTGATCCGTTGTCGTCTGTTGGCGAAAGCTCGTCCGAGGGGGTAGGAGAGATAACTTGATCCTGTGGCTTAGTTTCCTGAGTCGTGGTAGGAGAGGCTTTGGTTTCCTTGTGCGATGGTTCCTTGGGCAACGGAGCGGAGAACAGATGCTCGAATCCTGGTGGCGGTGGTGTCCGACGTCGAAGTTCCGCTATTGTTGGTTTGTCTACATGGCGCAACGAGGGATAATTGGAAAGGTTGATCAGATTACTATCTGCAGTATTCTGATTGGCGGTCTTCGCTGCGGGGCAGTCGGCGCAGTGGCAACCATTTCCTTGGGCAGGTGCCTGAGCAGCAGCTTGGGGAGCCACTTGCGCAGCTGCGACCTTAGGCTTGTCCCCACGGAAACGTGTACAAGCACTGGCGAAGTGGCCAGGTCGGCGACAGCGGAAACAGCGGCCTTCTCGCTTAAGACGCTCGCGTTCCTGATCCGTAAGTTTTCGGAGACGGACTGAGTCAACCATCATCGGGTCCGATGCTGGTTGCGAGACGGAGGAGAAGCCATTGGACGCCATAGGGTTAGGCATTCCTGATCGCTGCATCAGGTCACTGAAGAGTCCGGGGAGGGCAGAGTCCACGTTTTCCACGATCTTGGCAGCCTCTTCGAAGTGGCCCGGGTTGAGCTGCTTGAGTTGGAATTGTGCCATAGGGCTGGAACCGAGGCGGAGGCGGAGGAGGACTTCTCGGTCCGAAAGATTGAGCAACGTCTTGAAGCGACGAAGCTTGCCGATGAACTCAATTGCGGTACCAGTTTGATGTAACTGGTAGAATTCCTCGTACAAGCTATCGTACGCGTTGGCAGGGAGGAAGTATCGCTTCATGTCCGCGATCAGCATATCCTTATCCGTTGGCGGAGTCGGAGCCTCGGCGATACAGTTGCGGTACCATTCGATAGCCTTGCCGCGGAGAAACTGGCCCATCACGCGGTATTGGTAAGGCGGAGGCACGTTGTTGAAAAATAGGTATTCCGACATGAGGTAACACCAATTTTCAAATGTGGAGACATCCGATTCTCCACTGTACACCGGGGGCTTTTCAACCTTCAGCTTGCTGAAGTCGAAGCCGGTTTCCATAGACATGGAAACTTCCATGGGAGACATCGGGGGCGGGGGGACAAAATGAGGCATCTGGGCTGACGCGGCCATGGGAGGCACAGGAGTTGATGATGCCATGGGGACAGGAGTGGCAGCAGGAGTGGGAGTGCCCATGGGGGCCGAGGGGTTCATAGGCGTCGATGGTTCCATTGAGACGCAAGCGAGGGACGAGAGAGACGAGGGGATCCGAGGCAGAACAGGGCAAAGAACTCGCAACCAAGTGTAAGGCCGAGTCAAGGATGTTCTGTAAAACTAATGATGATCATTTGGGAGCTAACACTAAGGTTTATATAGGAGAAAACCAGGAAGCGGGCTTAGTCCGCTGACTAAGCGTGACGTGATTATGCAGTCACATAGTCCGTAATCGGGCGACTGCAGATAAGGTTACGCGATCCTCGTATGACCTTTGTAGCGACCACAATTGCATTCCGAAGTTTTGCGATTACTTTAGTCGCATTGGTCGCTCGCTATTGGTCGTAGCGCTGCTGACGTCACAATCATGATCACCCAGCTTGGTGACGTTTAGGCTCGCCTGTATGCGTTTGCCTTTGTATTCCATCCAAAGCGGCCTCGTGCAATGTGTAATTGGGCCGCCTGTCGAGGAAGATCCGTCGGCCACCGCAATTTCCATCGGTGTTAGCCGCTGCAGCAATGGAATTCCAGCGTTCCTAGCGAAGCTTTCATCGACAAAAAACGAGGTCGCTCCGCTGTCCAACATTACTCTCGCGGCAGTCCGGCCTCCATCCCAATAAAGCATGAACGGAAGTTCAAGCTGCTGTTCCAAATCCGAAGCAAAATCCGGGCCAAATACTAAAGTTTGATGGTCAATAGCATTTATTTTAACTATGGAATTATAGTTAAGCCCTTTCGGGCCTAGGGTGGTGCTTCCCTCCAACCCTAGGCCTGGTCTTTTCCCTCACTCGTAGTTGCGGAAGTCGAAATTGTTGGCGCGTCGTCCAGTAGTGGGCACTCGGTGTACCAGTGTCCTTGGGCTCGACATGTAGAGCAGATCCTGATAGATTCCTGAGGAGAAGTTCCATCCAAGAGGTTAATTCTTCCAGTCGGCTTGGCGGTGCGCGAGTTGAAGGGGCATTCGCGGGCGTAGTGTCCCCGTTGGCCGCAAGCAAAGCAGATTCCTCGAAGGTTCCAGCGTGGTAGCCTCGGTCTGGGTCTGGGCTCGCCTCTCAAGGCATCAATTTCCATAGGGTCCCCTTGTGCGGGCAGAGGCGGCGCGCGGGTGTTGTCCTGGGGCATCGGGCGAGGCATGGGGGCGGCGGTCGCGGGAGGTAGCGACTTCGTGCTGTTGAAGCGACGGTCTACCTCGATAGCCTGTAATATCACACCTTGAAGATCCTTTTCCTTCCCATTAAAACAATTTGATTGAAGAATTCTGCCTTAAGTCCGTTTAAGAAGCGGGAGGAAAGGGCCTGGTCGTTCCACCCCACTTTCGTAGTCAGATTCCTAAACTTCACAATGTAATCCTTGACTTCTCCGGTTTGTTTAAGCGCACTAAGTTCATCTGCGGCCTTGACTTCCACATCCACGTTGACGAAGGCGAGTCGCAGTTGTTCTGCGAAGCCAGTGAATGTGCTCATGCACGCAGGAAGGGAGCTGTCCTCATTGAGGAGCGACATAAACCAAGTTTTGGCTCTTCCGTCCAAGTAAGAAGTAGCGAAAAGAACCTTTTTCTCCTCGGAGAGCTTGTCGCCCTCGACCCTGAAGCTCAATCTGCACGAGTGAATGAAATGTTCCACTTCATCCTCGTCGCCAGAGAACTTTGACGGCTGTGCTTGCCGAATCTTGAGAGTCCCATGTTCCTTGGACTCCGCTTGCGTCTTCAGGCGTAAAATTTCCTCGTAGAGGACCTGGAATCGTTCCTCGTTGCTCGCTTGGCGAGCTTCCGCCTGTTGGTCCTCGAGCTGTGCTCGTAAACGCTGGACTTCCGCGAGTGCCAGCTCCAGTTGCTCCTTGTATTCCATGTCTTCTTCCATGATGATTTCCTTCGCTCCAGCTGATGAAGGTTGACGTATCCAGGCACAACAATTTGTCAGTGGCCAGTATTTACGCCAAGGTTCAACAGTTATATTAGATAGAATAAATTTTATTCTACAACTAATCTAGAGGATTGTTGTGCGTTCGTTCTGGTGGAGCTAGGCTCCGAGTTATACGCACAACTCCTTTACGGGACTGTAGCGCAGTCCCTTGTTCGTAGTTTAGCGACGTTGCGGTCGCTCACAATATAGCTTAGTGAGGGCTAGCGATCGTCAGGATTGGATCCTGACAATATCTCATAAAATATGCTGGCGCATTTTTGAGACCGAAAGTGTAAGGATTGCAGCTTATCCGATACCAATCTCTTAATATATCTCCAATGCTTGCCACACAAGGCAGTCACTTACAGAACCCACAGCCAATTGGGCAAACATTCATCATCGATGGATTAGATTACAACATTTTATTAGTATAAAAACCATAGGAAATTAGCAACAGAAAATCAATCTTTTTCCCCAGAAAAACAAGTTCCACTCTCTTACAGAAAGGCACAAAATGAACTCGTAAATTCCCATTTTTGTAATGAACGCCGTTTTCCTTTCATCACCCTTTTTAATCCTTATGAGGTGATATGCGCTCTTTAGATCGAGCTTAGTGAATATATGATTTCCGGTTAACTGAGTTATGATGTCCGCACACGTTGGTAGAGGAAATTGGAACGTTTTTGAAATTTCGTTCAATGGTTTATAATTTATTACCATTCAAAATTTCTCTGGTCCTTCCTTCGGAACAAAAAAGCTGTTACAAACAAACAACGATTTTGATGGGGAGATGTATCCCGCGTCCTAGGAGTTCGCGAATTTCGTCTTCCATTAACTTTTGCTTTAATGGACCCAGCGGGATACATCTCGCCTTGAATTCCTTTGGTTCTTCCTTCAGTTCAATTTCCATGTCTAGAGGCGAGTGCATTGGGAGTTCTGCCTCCTTCAATGCGAAAGCTTCTCGCATGTCCCGTAGTTCCTGTGGGATGTACTGTTCAATTTCTTCCGTAACAGTAACCCATTGATCCTCGGGAAAGTCCATCTGTGATTCATCCCTTTCAGACTTGAGATGATTAAGTCTGATTATTGGAATGTCGTTTTTCTTTGAGTCAGATGACTCTCCAATGGTGATTTTCCCAATTCCGTAGGAAATATTGACCTTTCTTTTCGTAAAACATCTGTACCGATGTAAATATCCGGTAAAACATCCTTGATGACTTTGAAGTTCACCGTGATCCGTTCTTTTCGAGTCGAATGTTGAGCTCGCATTCCCCCATAATCGCCAATTTTTCTGATCCCGCGCAATGCGCAACTCTCGGGCAATCATACTTGGTAAATCTGATCTTATGATTACTAGCAAAGTTTAGGGATAAAACACTAGCATTTGACCCAGTGTCAATAAGGACCGCCTCCACGATTTGTAATTCGTAAATGTAAATGTTTACAAATATTTGACCGTCCCTTTCTGAAGGGATTCTGCCGTTGTCGTTACCCAGAAAGTCCACAACGGTCTCAAGTAGTCAGCTTGAGTTCCCGGTTTCATCCTTCTTTGGCGTGTGGTTTGTTTCGTACGTAGCTGGTTTATTCCACGTATTGTTTGGTCGGTTGAACGTCTTTGATTTGTAGTCCTTATTATAATTGAACCTTTTGTTGGAACTTGGGTATGTTCGTTCCTCGTATTTTCGCTTTTCCGAACGCTTAACCGGCGCGAAGTCATAAATTAGATCCAAAAGAGTCACGGGATCTTTATCATAGAGTTCATTTGTCCAAACATAATTCCAAGTTGCGTCGTCGTCATAGACGAACATGACCAACTTGCAGGCTTCCTTCTCTGTCATTCCGGAGTAATTAAAAAACTTTTTTAACTCCCCGTGAGCCTTCTTCATCTCTCCTTTTTTATATGCTTCACGGAGGCGACATGATGGTGGTCGCTTAGGGTCGGCTTTGCGACATTCCGACTTGGTTCGTATAGTTCTTTAACTGTGAAACAGAGTCGTTCACTTTTGTCACGGCGGGATTCCGTGAAGGGTCTTGTTTCTTGTAAAAGAGCTGTATTACGAATGTCCGGTGACAAACTATCTATCTCAGATAGGAACACCTAAATTTAATAAGCTTCGCTTAAAAGTCGTCAAGATAAGTTTGAATGGTTATTCACAATCTAAGGTAGACGGTGTGAAAACACTGTTAGTGAACGACTGAATTCTTCAGTCGTTCTTACAGTAATTTATATTCATAGAATTACCTAATCCAATGTGGCTTTAAGAATCCCCTTTTGTGGCTTGCTCTGACAATGACGTTTGAGTCATGCCAACATCGAGGATTCCGAGGGTTTCCCTTGGAGCCATTACATACAATCCTTTTCTACTGGAGCTAATTGGATGACGACTTGCGACCGCAATGTCGCTGAACTACGACTTAGGTAGTAATCCAATATTACACTACAAACAGGAGAACCATACAACCCTAAACTTCGTGACTAGGGCACCACAAAAACACTATAAATAGCTACGTTTAATAATAATAAACCAGACTTTTTCTCCTATCTTTCGCACCATAGTTATAATCGGCGACTTGATTTTCGCTTCCGGGCTTGTATATGATCTCCAGATCATACTCAGCAATCTCATCCAGTCATTGCATCTGGCGCTCGTTAAGCTTCTTCGATTCGAACGCACACGGGTGGCCGTTCTGAGTGAGTACTGCGCCAATGGCCTTGGCGTTATCGGAGGCATCAGTGGTGACCTCGAACGGCTGATGCGGGTTCGGGATCCTAAGAACAGGAGCAGTGGTGAGAGCTTTCCTTAGCTCGTCAAAGGCCAAGTCCATGGCGTGAGTCCAGTCCAATCCGTGGCGGTTCCTTTTCCTCCAGGCGATCCAGTGGCAGACGTCAGTGGCGCGGCAATCTTGGAATAACCGCGGATGAACTGCTTGTAGAAGTTAGTCATTCCGAGGAACGACTGCAGTTCCTTGATCGTGGTGGGCTTGGGAAACTCGGAGACAGCTTCCACGAGGCGCGGGTCGCATCGTATGGTTCCATCCGAGATGACAAATCCTAGGTAGTCAATTTCGTCCATATAGAATGATGACTTCTTGATGCTGGCAAACAATTGGTTGTCGCGCAGCCTTTGGAGCACCTGACGGATGTGCTTCGTGTGTTGATCGCGGTCCTTTGAGAAATCAAGATGTCGTCTAGATAGACGACCACACACTCGTCAAGCATATCCCGGAATATGTCATTCATCATCGTCTGGAAAGTGGCGGGCGCATTGGTGAGTCCGAATGGCATGACATTCCATTCGTAATGCCCGTAACGAGTCCGAAAAGCTGTTTTGTGCCGGTTTTCTTCCGTAACCAGCACCTGATGGTATCCCGAGACCAAGTCGATCTTGCTGAAGACCTTGGCGTCATAGACTTGGTCCAGAAGCTCGTCAATGCGCGGGAGGGCGTAACGATTTTTGATCGTTAAGTTGTTTAATGCCCGATAGTCGATGCACATTCGAAACGAGCCGTCCTTCTTCTTGACGAAAAGGACCAGGGCACCATAGGGAGACGTCGATGGCCTGATTTTTCCTGAGTCGAGGAGTTCCGTGAGTTGTCGTTTGAGTTCCTGGAGTTCCGGTTGGGACAAGCGGTAGATTCCCTTGTACGGTGGCGCGGCTCCCGGGACCAATGGGATCTTGAGGTCGACCTTACGCGAGATTGGTGGTCCGTCGGGGAGCTTGTGCGCGAATACGTCCATGTATTCGCCGAGGAGTTCCGGGGTCAGGTTCTGAGGTTTGTCCCGAAGTTCATGCAACCGAAGGGCGAACAGTGCATGAACCTCCTTGCGTTTCCGAACCAGGCGAGCAAAGCCACGACCGCTCATTTGCTGAATTCTGAGTGGTGCCACCAATGGGTTCTGAGTGGGCACCGTGCAGCGGTCAACGGTGACTTCGCGGAGTTTCCAGTCTATCTCCGGCGCGTGCTCCTCGAAGAAGGGAGTTCCGAGAATGAGATCCGTTTCTGAGTCAGCGACGTAGAATCGCTCCTGGTACTCGTGGTCACCCAATCGGAAGGTGACAAGTCCTGTGTGAGCTGAGATTGCCGGAGAGCTATCCTGGTTGCCGAGAGCTAAGGTAACAGGCAGCTGAGGGATTTCCATAACGTCCAATCGGAGCTTGGTGGCTAAGCGCTTGGACATGAGCATCGTTTCGCAGCCCGTGTCCAGAAGCGCGCGAATGAAGGTTTCTCCGATTTGGACTTCAACCTCAGGAGCCTTGACAAATTTGGGGCGAAGCTCATGGAGTCGTATGAGCTTCGGCATTCCTTCCAAAGTATCCGAAGTTAGAGCAGCAATCCGAGGCGCGGGGTCCAGTGGTTTCCAAGGCGTTTTCTCCGATGGCAGCTCGTCGATTATTGGTTGGACGAGGCTTGTGACTTCTTCCGAAGGTGGCGGGGCAAACTGTTCAACACGTGCTGTTAGCTCCTTTGGTGATCCGTTGTCGTCTGTTGGCGAAAGCTCGTCCGAGGGGGTAGGAGAGATAACTTGATCCTGTGGCTTAGTTTCCTGAGTCGTGGTAGGAGAGGCTTTGGTTTCCTTGTGCGATGGTTCCTTGGGCAACGGAGCGGAGAACAGATGCTCGAATCCTGGTGGCGGTGGTGTCCGACGTCGAAGTTCCGCTATTGTTGGTTTGTCTACTTTGCGCAACGAGGGATAATTGGAAAGGTTGATCAGATTACTATCTGCAGTATTCTGATTGGCGGCCTTCGCTGCGGGGCAGTCGGCGCAGTGGCAACCCTTTCCTTGGGCAGGTGCTTGAGCAGCAGCTTGGGGAGCCACTTGCGCAGCTGCGACCTTAGGCTTGTCACCACGGAAACGTGTACAAGCACTGGCGAAGTGGCCAGGTCGGCGACAGCGGAAACAGCGGCCTTCTCGCTTAAGACGCTCGCGTTCCTGATCCGTAAGTTTTCGGAGACGGACTGAGTCAACCATCATCGGGTCCGATGCTGGTTGCGAGACGGAGGAGAAGCCATTGGACGCCATAGGGTTAGGCATTCCTGATCGCTGCATCAGGTCACTGAAGAGTCCGGGGAGGGCAGAGTCCACGTTTTCCACGATCTTGGCAGCCTCTTCGAAGTGGCCCGGGTTGAGCTGCTTGAGTTGGAATTGTGCCATAGGGCTGGAACCGAGGCGGAGGCGGAGGAGGACTTCTCGGTCCGAAAGATTGAGCAACGTCTTGAAGCGACGAAGCTTGCCGATGAACTCAATTGCGGTACCAGTTTGATGTAACTGGTAGAATTCCTCGTACAAGCTATCGTACGCGTTGGCAGGGAGGAAGTATCGCTTCATGTCCGCGATCAGCATATCCTTATCCGTTGGCGGAGTCGGAGCCTCGGCGATACAGTTGCGGTACCATTCGATAGCCTTGCCGCGGAGAAATTGGCCCATCACGCGGTATTGGTAAGGCGGAGGCACGTTGTTGAAAAATAGGTATTCCGACATGAGGTAACACCAATTTTCAAATGTGGAGACATCCGATTCTCCACTGTACACCGGGGGCTTTTCAACCTTCAGCTTGCTGAAGTCGAAGCCGGTTTCCATAGACATGGAAACTTCCATGGGAGACATCGGGGGCGGGGGAACGAAATGAGGCATCTGGGCTGACGCGGCCATGGGAGGCACAGGAGTTGATGATGCCATGGGGGCAGGAGTGGCAGCAGGAGTGGGAGTGCCCATGGGGGCCGAGGGGTTCATAGGCGTCGATGGTTCCATTGAGACGCAAGCGAGGGACGAGAGACAGAGAGAGACGAGGGGATCCGAGGCAGAACAGGGCAAAGAACTCGCAACCAAGTGTAAGGCCGAGTCAAGGATGTTCTGTAAAACTAATGATGGTTATTTGGGAGCTAACACTAAGGTTTATATAGGAGAAAACTAGGAAGCGGGCTTAGTCCGCTGACTAAGCGTGACGTGATTATGCAGTCACATAGTCCGTGATCGGGCGACTGCAGATAAGGTCACGCGATCCTCGTATGACCTTTGTAGCGACCACAATTGCATTCCGAAGTTTTGCGATTACTTAAGTCGCATTGGTCGCTCGCTATTGGTCGTAGCGCTGCTGACGTCACAGTAAGTGTAAGAGAGTGGAACCTGGCTCGTTACATCGCAGTCGGAACTGGGGTTGGTGCTCTTGCGTGCTTGTCAGTCAATAC
>NW_011627865.1:0-2612 GCF_000149845.2 Schizosaccharomyces japonicus yFS275
CCCCCCAGAAAAAGTGAGACAGGTTTTCCCAAAATTCTAGAGAGAGAGTTGGTTTTTTTTTTTCCCGGTTTGGGGGGTTCCCTTTTTTTTAAAGGGCACGCGGACAGTTTTTAAAAAAACCAAAGACACAAGGTGGACCCTTTGTCCCGTTTGAGCCCGGATATTTAGTCTTTGAGGATTCTGTTGTTGGCTTCAACAAGGATACTATTTCTTTTACCCTTTCGAAGCTTCGGGTTATTAACCTTAATGTTTGATGCGCGCAATTGTTCTGGAAAGTTATGTGAAAGAACAAGTAGTGTTCAACGAATTATAACCCTTGAACTCTTGCATCTTTATATTAACTATTTAATTGATACTATCTTTTGTTACTAATTCGTATTTGTAATGTTTGTTAATTTTTGAGAAATAAAATTCAATAATTTTGCAAGTTGTGCAAATGTAAAAGCAATAACTCGGAATTGCTTCGTAATAGCAGTGAATGCTAGCGAATGCTTAGTCATTCAATTTAAGAAACCAATCAGTTGAATGATTGTTTCATTCCCAAGTTTAAAAGTACTCGGAGGCAATGACATAAGTTCATTTGCTCCGTGACAGAGCGCTGAGGACAACGTGGCCGAGTGGTTTTAAGGCGTTCGCCTGCTATCAGTAGCCCAGCGGATCCCTTTGGGAGCGCAGGTTCGAATCCTGCCGTTGTCGAGATCATTGTCTTTTCTTTAATAACTCTTTCTTTTGCTTACCGTGCGGTTCAGCACGCTTTCGATTGTTAGAGCCACGCCTGGAAAAAAAGTCAACAGCACTAGCTCGCCATCCACACACCAAGGCTAGTTACACGGCCAAACAAAAAATAGCAAAGTCAGGGACCAGCCGGGTTCGAACCAGCGACCTGGGGATCTGCAATCCCTCACTCTACCACTGAGCTATGACCCCCTCACGCTACACCCTTCCATTCTAATTCCATAACACAGTGTCTCTTTGCAAACCCCTTCTCTCCCGCTACTTACTTGCTCGTAGTCACCCTTTTTGCAATATAGCCTGTCCCGCTGCCGAAACACCACACGCGGAAACCCTACCGCGCAAGCATCGCCGAATCCGCCAGACGTATGGAAGATGCGGGTTGCGACTTTGCGACTTTGCGAGCCTGGCAGAACTAACGCAGGCCATTAGACCGAGAGGCCAGCTGTCTATTCTTTCGTCCTCGTTCGTCCATGTCTATTCTTTCGTCCTCTCTCTACGTTGCCGTGTTCCATGTTCCATGTTCCATGTGTGTGTGGTTTTCAGCACCAGTGCCGCATACATCGCCTTCTACCCTGTTTGCCAGTATGGTATAGGTGAGGTGGAGCAGAGAAACAGAACGCGTTAGGCGAAGTGGCCGAGTGGTCTATGGCGCTAGCTTCAGGAACTGAGCGTGCTAGTTCACATATGTGAGCGTGGGTTCGAACCCCACCTTCGTCATTAAGGTTTTTCCTGCCGACAGGACTTGTTTGCTTTTGTTTCTGCCGAGTGTAGGCAACTTCAGGCAGATCATGACAGCACGACCAGGCCATCCACCATGGACGGAAACGGCTCAAATTGTAAACAGGCAACACGCACGCCCGTAGCCGGGCAAAAAGGGCTGTTGTGGGAATCGAACCCACGACCACCATCACCCTAAGATGGTATCATACCACTAGACCAAACGGCCACCATGTCTCTACCCCTCAAATAGTCCTCCAAGTTCACGCTGCCTCAACACAAACCTTTACGTGCTGGTTTTCCATCAGGATTGTTTGCGTGTTCCCACAAACAAGTATACTTGAAGTGAAGGCATTCCAATGTAATACGGGCGGCGCCCAGCATTCAACCTTCGGCCCGCATCGACATGCCCCAAGTTTTTCCCGCCATGGGAAAAAGTATCTCCCACTGCGAGACTCGAACTCGCAACCTTCCGGTCACCTGACTATCGTGTCCTAAAAGCCGGACGCTCTAAGCCGATTGAGCTAAGCGGGACTGGCTCGTAAAAATCTCTACCATCGTAGTACATCCCTCCATCCATAGTTCTTTGTGTTTGATTATTCTTCCGTTTTCTACGGCACAAGACTTGCGACGAATACCCTTCTCGTCATAGACCGCATTTCAACATCACATCTTCAGCCCACTACTACCCTGTCTTCCCCGTTCGAGTTCCGAGTTCTTATTTTCTTACCTCCTCTTTGTTTTTTTCCGCAGAAAGCCGAATGAGGACTCGACACGAGCTGATTAGAAACACGAGCCACCGGAAGCAAAACGCGATAGAGTGAAAGTCAATGAATCCCCGTGCATTAGAAGCGCAAAAACGAAGACATTACGGTTCGTTGATTTGAGCGGCGAACCGAAAAAGCCAAACAAGAAACCAAAACCGGCGTTCGTTTTGAGGCTTACGGCTACTTGTACTGTGAGTAGGACCGGACAATAGAAGACTGAGTTCCGTGTTCTAGTGGTATGATTTCTCCTTCACACGGAGAAGGTCCCGGGTTCGATCCCCGGCGGAGTAGGCGGTTTTTTGGTGTCGGGGAGGGGGGGCAAGGGACGGGAGCCAGATTGCAAGAGAGCCGCTTTATTGAATTTTTAATTTCTATACTTGAATTACTAGACCC
>NW_011627865.1:4409-5750 GCF_000149845.2 Schizosaccharomyces japonicus yFS275
TCAATTTGCATTGCTTTATTTTTGTATCGCTTTCAGGCTGCGGGGACAGTGCTGTCCTGCCGACAAAGCTGTCTGCAGAATGAATGCGGTAGTACGGAAAGAATTTTGATGCTGCACAGCGAACAGCGTGCATCCAGCCAAGTGATCTAATAAGTACGATATTGAGTAGTGATCTCAGTAAAGTGAATTGATGTTGAGAAGAAACGCTAAAGTACGTGGAAACGATAACGGTAATGTATGTACAGCGTGGCAGAATGTGTGAAGACGGCCGTTTGGTCTAGTGGTATGATACCATCTTAGGGTGATGGTGGTCGTGGGTTCGATTCCCACAACAGCCCGTCTTTTTCTCGCCCGTAGGCTTTCTTGCTACACGATTTTTTGCTTTTTCTCCGATGTTTGAGTGCACACTTTTGTCGCGTAACAGCAAGCTGTACCAGACACGCGAACCAATAGGGAAAAAGAAAAAGCTATGCCCACACCAGGAATCGAACCTGGGTTGCAACGGCCACAACGTTGAGTCTTGACCACTGGACCATGTGAGCTTCTCATGCCCCTTCTTCCATTTCACCCTACATTAAGCAATCCTTTTAATTTATGTAGGCACTTACCACTACCAAGGTATATCCATCTAACTAGTTCTCCTTTTGCTTTCCCCTCTCTTTGCCTTTCATATCTCTTTACCTTTCATACTAACTTGCATTCCTAATCATTCTGTTCTGTTCTGTTCTGTTCTGTTTATTTTATTATTGTATTTCTTAGTATTTTTTACTTTTTTGTCTCTTTTGTTACTTTTTTTTTGCTTTTTTTTTTCCTTTTTATTTTGATTTCCTTTTTATTTTTTATTTTTTATTTTTTATTTTTATTTTTATTATTTTTTAGTATCCGGTTTTATTTTTTATTATTTACATTTTATTATTTACATTTTATTTTTTAGTATCCGGAAATTACTTGAAAAATAAACCCAGGTTATAACCGAGCGTAGAAAATGTATACTTTGCTGACGAACACGATTGCAACTTGGTATTGGCTACAAGACTGTGTTAGGACGCGGTATTTTTTTGTCTCGGGTGAGTTCCATTTCACATTTTGTCTCCGTTCCGGTATTTTTTGGTTACGTCCTAGTGCAAACACGCTCGCTTGGGCTAACAGTGAAAAGGCATGGTTCGCGAAACCGAGCAGTTGACTGTACGCTGACAAAGAGCTACGCTTGACGGTGTTAGGCCGCGACTTTGACAACAAAGGAGAGCAGGTGGGAGGATGGGAGGGAGAATTGGAGCAACAGAGCAGGCATGATGTGTGTGGGATGCAGAGAATACACGGTGACTGATGAACGAAGAAACA
>NW_011627865.1:30137-51125 GCF_000149845.2 Schizosaccharomyces japonicus yFS275
TTATTCTGTCTTTAACTTCCACTGCCGCCGTACTCTAAGGCACATCCGGTTTTCAACATGTCGCGCATTGAGCGCTACCACGGTGAGCCACCAGAGGAGGAACCCGAAGACCCCACTACAGCAGCCGAAGATAACTTCGAAGTCGAGGAAATCGTTCACCACGAGCACCGGCCGGACTCAACTTACTACTTGTTACGCTGGAGCGGCTACCCTGAGGAAGACGACAGGATCGAACCCGGGACCTTCTCCGTGTGAAGGAGAAATCATACCACTAGAACACGGAACTCAGTCTTCTATTGTCCGGTCCTACTCACAGTACAAGTGTAACGGACTGTAGGTTGGACCTCGTTAAACGAGGTCACAACAAGACTCGAACCGACGAACAATCGTTCGAAGGTTCAGAGTTACCACTAGGCCACAGGGCCTTTCTTGTTTAGTAGGACATGCAAGTCCCTACTTCAAAGGCCCTGTTCCAACCTCCACCTTAGGGAGGTCAACCTTAGCAATAATTCCGGGATTACCGTCACTCCAGATGCAAAACTGGACAGAATTATTGCTATAAAAAACCTAGAAAAATACAATAAAATCATCATTTCATTCTCCTACCAATCTAAGGAGCAGATCGTTACATTTGGTTGCGAGGCAAAATTCCTGAGAATTTTGCCCAGACACATCGCCATCGCCATCGCCGGAAGAAGGAATCGTTATTCCTGAAATTGTTTGTTAAGTAATTTTCGTCTTCGCCAGAAGAGACTGCGGTCTCTTGGAATTTTATTATTTTATTTTATTTTTTTTTTTCTTTATTTTTTATTTTTTACCGGACAGGAAAAAATAACTTATCAAAAAAAAAAAAAAAAAAACATTTTTCGATATCTCGGAAGGAATCTTTTATTGCTACCGTCACTACGTTTTTCGTCGCCTGGGAATTATTTTTGTTATTTAAAGAAGTTATAAGAAAATTTTCGCATGGATATGGACGGTTGGAAAGACGTTCCCTCTCCCGCGGCCCCTCCCGCGGCTACCCCGTTCGCTCCCCGGGCGTATGCCCAAGCGCCCGCCCCAGCCGCCGCCTCGAAGTTGCCTAGTCTCGGCAATATCGAGCGGTTACCAATCTACGACGGCAAGCGAGATGCTGCCGAAGTAAGAGGCTGGGTGAGGAAAATGGAAGAGCGATTGGACTACCTGGGGGTAGAATTGGCGGTTTTGCCGAAAATCGTAGCAATGCGATTGGACGGCGCCGCAAAGGACTGGTTCGAGTTGCGCTACCCGCGCAGCTCCTACGACTCGTTCGCGTGGTCCGAGTTCACCGAGTCGCTTGAGGCGGCTTTCGCGCCTTTTAGCTCGGTGGAGGACCAATGGTTGGAGTTCGAAGAACTCCAGTTTCGCGGGTCGGCCGCCGAGTTCATCGGCCGACTGCGGAACTTCCAGCTGACGCTTCGCTTGTCCGATCGTCAGCTGATAACTAAATTGGTGTCGCGCGCGCGCCCTTCGGTGCGTCGCAAGTTGCGCGCAGAGGCGCCCCAGACGTTCGAGGCAGCCGCGCGCATCGCACTAGCGTATGACGACCCGGCGGAGGGCGTCGGCGGCTTTTCGGGCGCCTCAGCCCCCAATTTTTCGGCGCGCGCGTTCGATGATCCGATGCAGATCGACGCGGCGCGCCTCGGACCTATCTCGGACGCTGAGAAGGAGACTCTCAGGGCCCAAGGGCGTTGTTTTCGCTGCAGGCAGAGGGGGCACTTCTCCTTTAACTGCCCCCACTTCCCCACGCAGCCCCGCCGTCGTCCCCCCACTCGCAAGATCAGAGCCAACCAGATAGTATTCGACGAGGATGGCAACAAGCTGATCTTGCGCAGAATAACGGAGGAAGAAGAAACAACGCCTGCGGGTACAGATAGTGTCAATAAATCAAATTCTCATCGCTACGCTTTGGAAGACTTGAAAAAGATCTTATGACTATGGAAACTACGGAAACAGAAGCTGTATCGGATGTACAGCAGAACAAGGAAAAACATTCGTTGGACGGCGGGGGAGTGAAAATTTTTTGGTGGTGAGGAGCCGTTGCCCCTAGCAACCCTTACCCCACTCGCCCCCACTACCACCAAAAGGAAAGAGGAGATCGACCCCGTAGATCTGGAAGATGGGGCGATCAGAGAGGAAGAAGAGGATCGGCGGGTGGAGCCGCTGATCTGCAACGCCTTGACGACCCGCAGGCCGCGGCTAGAGGATACCCCGGTGGTGGAATGCACCCTGGGTGGCATAGCAACGGAGGCCCTGCTGGACACGGGCTGTTGCACCTACATTATCTCGGAGAGCTTCGTGAGGAAGCACGGCATTCCTGTCGTGTCCACTAAGCCCCGCCCGGTTACCCTGGCAGTGGACACGAAGGATGTCGTTTTTATTACTAAATTCACGGAACCATTGGAGCTTTCGGATCGAATCTAAGGAGGGCGCTGTCACGGAGCAAATGAACTTATGTCATTGCCTCCGAGTACTTTTAAACTTGGGAATGAAACAATCATTCAACTGATTGGTTTCTTAAATTGAATGACTAAGCATTCGCTAGCATTCACTGCTATTACGAAGCAATTCCGAGTTATTGCTTTTACATTTGCACAACTTGCAAAATTATTGAATTTTATTTCTCAAAAATTAACAAACATTACAAATACGAATTAGTAACAAAAGATAGTATCAATTAAATAGTTAATATAAAGATGCAAGAGTTCAAGGGTTATAATCTGTTGAACACTACTTGTTCCTTTCAACAATAACTTTCAAGAACAATTGCGCGCATCATAACAATTAAGGTTTATTAACCGAAGCTTCGAAAGGTTAAAGGAAATAAGTTATTCATTGTTTGAAGCCAACAAACAGGAATCCTCAATAGAACTAAACATATCCGGCCTCGAACCGTGACACGGGCGAAGAGGGTTGTATGGTGTAACGGTTAGCACGCGAGATTCTGATTCACAGCTTTCAGTTACACTCGTGCAGCGGAAACGTTGTGATCACCGTTTCGTACAAACCAATCCCATCAGTTGTAACTTCCGCAAACCTGGAACCACCCCCCTACTGTATAAGGAATTTCCTGCTTCCCAACAAAACCATAACAACTTACTAGGCTAGGCTATTATTCATTTCATTCATCATTCCACATACTTGCCAAGTTCTGCGTTAGGCACTCGTTGAACGTTACAAGTCTATTTCAACGCATCGGCTTGTTTAATTTTACAGGTTCGCCTCCATTTTTCATCATTGAGCTTTAAGCTTGCGAAACCTTATCCAAAAAGCTGAGTGGACGCTTTCATCACAGTTAAATCCATTAGACCAAAGCAATAAAAAAAAAAAAAAAGGAAGAAAAAAAGAATAAACGAAAAAGCTATGCCCACACCAGGAATCGAACCTGGGTTGCAACGGCCACAACGTTGAGTCTTGACCACTGGACCATGTGAGCTTCTCATGCCCCTTCTTCCATTTCACCCTACATTAAGCAATTCTTTTAATTTATTTAGGCACTTACCACTACCAAGGTATATCCATCTAACTAGTTCTCCTTTTGCTTTCCCTCTCTTTGCCTTTCATATCTCTTTTACCTTTCATACTAACTTGCATTCCTAATCATTCTGTTCTGTTCTGTTCTGTTTATTTTATTTTATTGTATTTCTTGTATTTCTTAGATTTTTTATTTTTTTTTATTTTTACTTTGTACTTTTATTTTTATTTTTGATTGTTATTTCCTTTTTATTCTTTTTATTTTTTCTTGATTTTATTTTTTATTTTTCATTTATTTTTAGTATCCGGATTTATTTTTTAGTATCCGGAAATTTTATTTTTTAGTATCCGGAAATTACTTGAAAAATAAACCCGGGTTAACTTGGTATTGGCTACAATAATCAAACAATTTTGTATCGATTGCAACTTGGTATTGGCTACAATAATCAAAACTCGGGTGAGTTCCATTTCACATTTTGTCTCCGTTCCGGTATTTTTGGTTACGTCCTAGTGCAAACGGATGAGTTCTAACAGCACGTTAATGGTCGCTGTTTCTCGCTTGAGCTAACAGTGAAAAGGCATGGTTCGCGAAACCGAGCAGTTGACTGTACGCTGACAAGAGCTACGCTTGACGGTGTTAGGCCGCGACTTTGACAACAAAGGAGAGCAGGTGGGAGGATGGGAGGGAGAATTGGAGCAACAGAGCAGGCATGATGTGTGTGGGATGCAGAGAATACACGGTGACTGATGAAGGTAAGTAGCAAAAGAATGAGATGCTCTAGTAATGGCGAAACAGGAAGGGAGGCAATGACATAAGTTCATTTGCTCCGTGACAGAGCGCTGAGGACAACGTGGCCGAGTGGTTTAAGGCGTTCGCCTGCTATCAGTAGCCCAGCGGATTCCCTTGGGAGCGCAGGTTCGAATCCTGCCGTTGTCGAGATCATTGTCTTTCTTTAATAACTCTTCTTTTTGCTTACCGTGCGGTTCAGCACGCTTTCGATTGTTAGAGCCACGCCTGAAAAAAAAAGTCAACAGCACTAGCTCGCCATCCACACACCAAAGCTAGTTACACGGCCAACAAAAAATAGCAAAAGTCAGGGACCAGCCGGGTTCGAACCAGCGACCTGGGGATCTGCAATCCCTCACTCTACCACTGAGCTATGACCCCCTCACGCTACACCCTTCCATTCTAATTCCATAACACAGTGTCTCTTTGCAAACCCCTTCTCTCCCGCTACTTACTTGCTCGTAGTCACCCTTTTTGCAATATAGCCTGTCCCGCTGCCGAAACACCACACGCGGAAACCCGCCACCTCTTTACCGCGCAAGCATCGCCGAATCCGCCAGACGTATGGAAGATGCGGGTTGCGACTTTGCGAGCCTGGCAGACTGGCAGAACTAACGCAGGCCATTAGACCGAGTTTCATCTCGACAATGCTTCTTCTTTCGTCCTCTCTCTACGTTGCGCCGTGTTGTTCCATGTTCCATGTTCCATGTGTGTGGGTTTTCAGCGTGTGGTTTTCCGCATACATCGCCTTCTACCCTGGTGAGGTGGAGCAGAGAAACAGAACGCGTTAGGACGAAGTGGCCGAGTGGTCTATGGCGCTAGCTTCAGGAACTGAGCGTGCTAGTTCACATATGTGAGCGTGGGTTCAACCCCACTTCGTCATTAAGGTTTTCCTGCCGACAGGACTGTTTGCTTTGTTTCTGCCGAGTGTAGGCAACTTCAGGCAGATCATGACAGCACGACCAGGCCATCCACCATGGACGGAAACGGCTCAAATTGTAAACAGGCAACACGCACGCCCGTAGCCGGGCAAAAGGGCTGTTGTGGGAATCGAACCCACGACCACCATCACCCTAAGATGGTATCATACCACTAGCCAAACGGCCACCATGTCTCTACCCTCAAATAGTCCTCCAAGTTCACGCTGCCTCAACACAAACCTTTACGTGCTGGTTTCCATCAGGATTGTTTGCGTGTTCCCACAAACAGTATACTTGAAGTGAAGGCATTCCAATGTAATACGGCGGCGCCCAGCATTCAACCTTCGGCCCGCATCGACATGCCCCAAGTTTTTCCCGCCATGGGAAAAGTATCTCCCACTGCGAGACTCGAACTCGCAACCTTCCGGTCACCTGACTATCGTGTCCTAAAAGCCGGACGCTCTAAGCCGATTGAGCTAAGCGGGACTGGCTCGTAAAATCTCTACCATCGTAGTACATCCCTCATCCATAGTTCTTTGTGTTTGATTATTCTTCCGTTTCTACGGCACAAGACTTGCGACGAATACCCTTCTCGTCATAGACCGCATTCAACATCACATCTTCAGCCCATACTACCCTGTCTTCCCCGTTCGAGTTCCGAGTTCTTATTTCTTACCTCCTCTTTGTTTTTCCGCAGAAAGCCGAATGAGGACTCGACACGAGCTGATTAGAACACGAGCCACCGGAAGCAAAACGCGATAGAGTGAAAGTCAATGAATCCCCGTGCATTAGAAGCGCAAAAACGAGACATTACGGTTCGTTGATTTGAGCGGGAACCGAAAAAGCCAAACAAGAAACCAAAACCGGCGTTCGTTTGAGGCTTACGGCTACTTGTACTGTGAGTAGGACCGGACAATAGAAGACTGAGTTCCGTGTTCTAGTGGTATGATTTCTCCTTCACACGGAGAAGGTCCCGGGTTCGATCCCCGGCGGGACTAGCTGGTTTTTGGTCCTCTTATTGTGAATAGAAGGGGCTCAAGCTTGCTATTTACTCATCTTTTGCTCGCATGTATTCATCAAAGATATCTTGCTATTTTACTCATCTTTTTGCTCGCTCTTCATTTCATTTATATTTTCTTTCATTTCATTTTATTTTATTTATTTTATTTTCTTTTCTTTTCTTTATTTTCTTTTCTTTTTTTTATTTTATTTTATTTTATTTCACTAAATTTGCTTTTTCAATTCAGCTCAATTCAATTCAATATAGTTTAATCAATTCAGCTCAATTCAACTCAATTTTCCATTTTCTTTTCTTTCTACTGTAATAGAATACACTATATTCTATTGTATAAACTTAACATTTAATCTATTGTAAAATTGTTCTATCGTCATCGGCAACGTAGCACCAGTCAGTGAAAAAGAATGTGCGTAGCGATAGAAGATAGAGAGGTGTTGGGGCGAGTAAAGAGGGTAGCTGCAGGAGTAATGAGCAAAGGACAAGAGTCGTAAAAAGTGAACTAAAAATAAAACTAAATCTCAAAGGAAAGGGGTTGATGACCAAGGCCCCTTAACTCAGTCGGTAGAGTGTGAGATTCCAAAGAGGTGCTGCACCACGGTGTTATCTCAAAGTCAAGCGTTCAAGTCGCTTAGGGGTCATGTCTTCTTTTGTTGTTCTCTTTGCTTTCAGCTGGCTTGAAGCCAACGGATACACGGACAAAGACCAGCACGCGGACTGGGAAACGCCGGTCAAGTATATGGAGCAGTACGCCAGCGAAGCCGAACACCGGCAATCCGTGATCCACGAAGCATATCTGTATGTAAGCTCTACGATGGTTCAGTGGTTGTGTAATGGCTCCAAGGGAAACCCTCGGAATCCTCCATATTGGCATGACTCAAACGTGATTGTCAGAGCAGCAGTAATGCATTGTTACGCGTTCTTTTTTCCGTGTAATTCTTCGGCTGGAGTAACACGCGTTGTTCGCTAATTGATCGCGTCACTTAAAGCATCTTCGCTGAACAACCGTCTCAGGTTCCTAGTATACTGTTTTTTTAAAGGTTTTCCGCTCCTTGCCATATCACTGGTCGCCGCATTGCCACCGCTAAGAAGCTTTAGTGATATCCGAACAATGTCATCCAATTCCCATAAAGACAAACTGAAAAGCAGGGACGGAGCTAAAAGATTGGGCTGTTGTGGGAATCGAACCCACGGCCACCATCACCCTAAGATGGTATCATACCACTAGCCAAACGGCCACTGTTGCCTCTGTCCTCACCTTGGCCTCTCTAAACTCTAAGCTCCAAACTCCTTTCCGCCCCTCCTCACTCCTCTTTTCTCCACTTACACAGTTCATTTCAATACAAGCTTTTTCGTTCTATATCAGTTGCCCTCATAAGCCTCTCTATTCCACCCAAGGGACGGGATCGCTTGCAGAAGCTAGCGACTGCTTTATTTCTTTTTTCTCTGTGCTGTATTTCCGCCCGCCTCTTGTTGGTAGGGTAGTTGAACTTGCTGTATCGTTTCCTGTCGTATGTGCTATTATTGACAAAAGGTGATTACGCGTAGCGATTGTGTGATCGCCGCGTGTAGAGTAAGCGAGAGGATGTCAGAGGGCAAAGGCAAAGGCAAAGGCAAAGACAAAGACAAAGACAAAGACAAAGGCAAATGGAAATGGGAAGGGCAGCAGTCGTTGTACGTGTACCGTGTACCGGTGGTTGTCAATTTGCTTTAATTCTTTGTATTGCTGTCCTGCCGACAAAGCTGTCTGCAGAATGAATGCGGTAGTACGGAAAGAATTTTGATGCTGCACAGCGAACAGCGTGCAACCAGCCAAGTGATCTAATAAGTACGATATTGAGTAGTGATCTCAGTAAAGTGAATTGATGTTGAGAGAAACGCTAAAGTACGTGGAAACGATACGGTAATGTATGTACAGCGTGGCAGAATGTGTGAAGACGGCCGTTTGGTCTAGTGGTATGATACCATCTTAGGGTGATGGTGGTCGTGGGTTCGATTCCCACAACAGCCCGTTCTTTTCTCGCCCGTAGGCTTTCTTGCTACACGATTTTTGCTTTTCTCCGATGTTTGAGTGCACACTTTGTCGCGTAACAGCAAGCTGTACCAGACACGCGAACCAATAGGGAAAAGAAAAGCTATGCCCACACCAGGAATCGAACCTGGGTTGCAACGGCCACAACGTTGAGTCTTGACCACTGGACCATGTGAGCTTCTCATGCCCCTTCTTCCATTTCACCCTACATTAAGCAATCCTTTTAATTTATTTAGGCACTTACCACTACCAAGGTATATCCATCTAACTAGTTCTCCTTTTGCTTTCCCCTCTCTTTGCCTTTCATATCTCTTTACCTTTCATACTAACTTGCATTCCTAATCATTCTGTTCTGTTCTGTTCTGTTCTGTTTATTTTATTGTATTATTGTATTTTTTATTTTTATTTTTATTTTATTTTTACTTTTATTTTTATTTTTTTACTTTGTACTTTTTACTTTGTTATTTCCTTTTTATTTTTTGCGTTTTATTTTTTATTTTTTATTTTTTATTTTTTATTTTTTATTATTTACATTTTATTTTTTAGTATCCGGAAATTACTTGAAAAATAATTTTTTTTCTCGCTTAAGGCAGAATACGGCATTGGTCGAGAAGGCTCGCAAAACAATTTTTGTATTGACTGACAAGACTGTGTTAGGACGCGGTATTTTTTTGCGATTAATTTTGGTTTGCGTAGAAGACGAGAAAGCTATGCGATTTTTTATTTCTATTGTGCGTCGTAATCGTTTATGAATATTAGCGTCATATGCTAAAGCAAAAGTTAATCGCCGCACTATTGACGGAGTTACAGCGCTTTGAAGTTTTATATTCGGTTACGAAGCAAAATAAGCGAAGAAAGGTCTAGGAATACCGAAACTTCTCGCTTATGTCACATAACTAGTTGCTACTGACATTTGGGACGGTACCGCGCCTACACTACTGTCGGCGGATACCAGTATCATAGGTATTAGATAACTATTGATGTGCAAACACGGTACCGCCCCAACATCGTCGTAGGCGCGGTACTATATGTGGTTATTACAGTTAGCTATGTCTTAGGATTACGAATCCAAACCTTCCATTTAGAATTTCTGTGATAAGCTATGACGTAATAATAAAATAAATTTGCAAAAGAAAAGAATCTTCAATTTCAAGGTCTAAATAATACATTCAATAATCACATTCTTAGACTAATCATTACAACAGATTAATATTTTGATTATTTTTTGTGACGTAAAGTACGGTTTTTAATATAAAGCTGTTCACAGATTATTCATTATATTGTGGTATTTTTTGTATTCGTTGACAAAAAAATTAATTTTAATCAAAAACAATGAAGGAAAAATTTGGCGGTAATTAAACTATTTTTAGATATACTATTAAATATGTAACAAAAATTTGCTACAATTAGTATTCTTGTAGTCTTATTTGATATTTTACAAAAAAGAGTAATGTTTTAAACATAATCTCTTATAATTTAAGGTCTTTTAAGGTTCGCAAACCTATTTCATTGGCTATTTAAGTTTGAGCGCTTTTCCATGTCATAAGCAACATTACATCAAAGCAGTCTTAGTCATAGGGTTTAGTTACCGTACGAACAACACTGTAGGCGCGGTACTCGAAACAGTACTTGTTAATAGGCAATTGTGTCTCACTAGTGTGAAAAGACGGTACCGTGCGACCAACACTGTAGGCGCGGTACTCAGAAGTAGTAACAGAATAGTTAAACCCTAAGACTAGTGATATCAGACAGTACCGCGTCAACACTCCTGTAGGCGCGGTACTCAATTGTACCTGTTGGTAACCTTCAGAGGCTACCATTAGTAAAAGCCAGTACCGCGCCTACATACTTGTCGGCGCGATATCGGGTGAACATTATTTAGTAGCTTTTTAGCCTTATCGCGTCGCATCGCTTTCGGCCGCCTAGTACTTAAAATAAAGAATGATTGTAACCTAACCACTACACTTACCTATATCTAGGCCGCACGCCATTTAGTGTCGATTGCGAGTAAATGGGATTGGATTGTTACCTTATTGTTACCTAGACAATCCCAAATGGGATTGTTTACTCGGAGGTCGATTTCCACTGTATGGGATTGGATCCCTGTCGAGGTTCGAATTTCGACCTTCTCCTTTTTGTGGGATTGTCGGTGGGATTTTGGGATTGAAGTGGGATTGTCTAAGGTTTTCAGTGACCGGGTTCGAATCTTGTGGCACTCTGTATTTTTAAAGAACTACGTTAATGATCGTTAAATAAATAAGAGATTATTACAGTACTGTGGAGACTTAACGAGCTGCGGAAAGATACAGTAAATGAAGAATAAATAACGTAATACGGAGGATTACAGTAAAGGAAAGAATAACGAATCACAGAAACACACAGGAAGTAAAGTAGTAATGAACTACGTAACAGTGCACTAAACGAGAAATTAATAACGAGCTGCGGAAAGTTGCTGTAAATTAATGAACCTCAACGAACTGCGTTAATCTATACGCAAATACTTAAAGAATAATAAATATCAACGAAAATAAATAATAAACTATATCTCGATAACTAGACATGATACAGCTTTCGTTCTTTTGCATAATTCTTGTAAAATGCTATTTTAATTACTATAAAGTTTCGACATTGCAACTTTGTCACAAAGTGAAATATTTATTTAATGCAATTTGAATAATAACTATAAATTATTGTAAAGGATGCCTAAATTTGACATAATAGGCATAATTCAATGAAAAAGAAGTAAAAAAAGAATAAAAAGAAAACAAAACAATAAACATCAATATTGATTTAATTATGCGATTATACTCGTTAATTTATGTATATTTACTGATTTTAATTACCAGTCAAATTGCACAAACTATTGCTACAACTTATGTTCATAAACAAAAAAGAATAATTGCATGTAGAATAGAAGATAATGAAGAAAGAAAATTTGGAAGGGTTGTCCGTGGCGTAGTGGGTCTGAAGGTCTTGGGTGTCCGATTACATGGTACGTGGGTGAGGGTTCGAATCCGGTCAGTCGCAGTCTATGACCAGCACAGCTGGTGGGTATGAGAATACTTAAGGATTGCTTTACTGACTGAGGGAGAAGTGTCTACCTGGTAATAGGGTAGTGAGTAGTAAGAGGTTTTTGCTGCAGCTGGAAAAGAGCTGTATTTTTGCCAAAATTGAACACGAATAACTCCTCATTGAGGCATCTTCAGTAAACGAAAAGTATATAATTATATTCGTCTTAACCCAGGCAATACTTCTATTTCATTTATTTGCACAATTTATTAAAAATTACCAAATTAACCAAAATTCACACTTTTTTCACATATAAAATCTATGACAAAAAAAGCTCTATGGCACTATGTAGGGCAATGAAGGTCAGAATGGGTCTCGGGGGTATCTAATGTTACTGAATACCGTTACTACGACTAAGACTATCATGAATGAGTACCAATAACACTAGTAAGGCTAGGGGAATGTCGTTAATATCGTAAATGTTGTTGACACTCAAGATGTTTCTTATTACTGTGTTACTAAGACTGGTAATTGTTGTCAATGTCACAAATGTTGTAAACTGTAGAAATATTGTTTCTTACAATATTACTGCTTTCGACTACACTTAATAAGATATGTCTAAGGAAGGAATGTTGCTAATGTTGCAAATGTTGTAATGTTACAAATAACATTAATATCGCTTATAACTATCTTACTAAGCTTACATAAGACTAATTAAGATGTTGCAAAGCTTAAAATGTTGACAATGTTGCAAATGTTACAAACTAAAAATGACAAAAGTCTTACTCAATACTATCTTATTAAGCTTATATTTTACTTACCAACATGATTTTTGCTCGGAAATGTTGTAAATTTTAAAGTAGTAGACTAAACAATATTATGCAATTCTCCCTCTATCCTTTGGCCTTCCAAAGTGTTCCAGACTCTTCTACGTGTGTTACAAGGACGTATAGCAGTCACAAAAACAGAGTATAAAACCATCAAAGTCATATGGACGGTTTCATATACTACTATACAGCAAATCAATACAGTCCTCTTTGTTTACCAAAATGTCGTGCGAAAAGTGTGCAATTATTTTCGAGTCCGATTCCAAGCTTCGCTCTCATATCAGAGAAAAGCACCAACTCTCGGTCACAGTAAACATCCCAGATGGAGACAAGTCTATCCCCATTACTGTCTCCAAGAACACGGAAGTCAACTTGTTTTACTGTACTTGTGGCTTTTCTGCCAAATGGCCGGCAACTTTCAGAGCCCATGCGAAACAGTGTGCTAGCTTCATCGACACACACTCACTTGTTTCAACAACGGGTGACAACAATCAGCAGCCTACCTTGCCAGCTGAATGTCTTTCTATCGTCGAAGAAGACCAATCGTGCTCTGACGAATCTCTCTCGTCTTCTGATATAGACGATTACGAAACAACTGCTCCTATTCCATTAATGGATACGGCTGATGACTCTGAGGAACTCCGCTGGGTGCCGACATCTTGCCCTGACGTTGGTAACGACGAGGTAGGACCTTTGGCCTTGGAACTGTCTTCCCTTGGCCTTAAGCTTATTCAAGGTCCTTTGCTCATTTGCAATACTTGCTCGTCAATTATTCCCATGGAAAAGCTTGCGAGCCATCTGAAAAAGCATAAGCTTCAGATGTCTAAAGACTTACATCTTACTTTGGAGAACATTCGTTTCTTGCGTTTGGATAGTCTTAAGTCTCATTACTCTTCGCAAAGTAATGTCTATGAGGTAGTTGCTGGTCTACCCGTATGTCTTAACGCATACGAATGCTTGAAGTGCAAGAACTATCTTTGTGGTTCTAAGGGAACTCTATACAACCACTTCCGGGGTAAACATCATCTGTCTGAGGCTACTGGATACTCTTCGCTTGTTGGTCGTGTACAAGCACAAACTCTTTTTCGCCATTGGCGCAATAAAGTATTTTTCAAGGTAAACTTTCGTGCGCAGTCGTCCGAGTCTCGTATTACTGTTTTTGACGACAAGGACTTGGAATTGGACTCTTACCTTAATGAGTCTAAGGTCTTTGCTATAGACCAAAACCCAGAAGACACTTCTGAGCCAGATGCCAGAAACAGAAGTCTCTTCCTTCATCGCTTCCGTTGGCCTGAAGCGCTTGAAGAACTGGGTTCAGTTGAGGAAATTCGTCTGCGTTGTTACGTTCCTCCAATTGGCATTTCTTTGCCATTCTCTCGTCTGCATGCAGCTATACAGCTTTACTTCTTTGCTGCAGACAAAATCATGAAGAGAATGGACCGTGGATTGCTTAAGTTGTTCCGCTCGACTCAAGACAACTCAGCATACAACGATGGCTTTCGTCCCTTGGAGCAAGAGGATACTCTTAAGGACTATGCTCGACGCGTTACTGCTTATCCTGTGTTTGAGCACCACAGAGATAACAAAGCAGTACAGGGAAAGGTGGATGATGTTGAGAGCACTTATCAGTTGTTCGTTGCTGAAGGAGAAACCCCAGAACTTCAGCAGAAAGTCTTCAACAAGGTACACGAACTTCTCAAATCTTTGTTCATGGTACAATTCCCACCTCGATTGATATCAACAAAACAAGTATCAATCAATTCCTTGCGTCATATCTATTGTCTTCTGATGGGTCTTATCCCTCAGCTTACGCTCTGGCACCTATATCTAGGCCGCACGCCATTTAGTGTCGATTGCGAGTAAATGGGATTGGATTGTTACCTTATTGTTACCTAGACAATCCCAAATGGGATTGTTTACTCGGAGGTCGATTTCCACTGTATGGGATTGGATCCCTGTCGAGGTTCGAATTTCGACCTTCTCCTTTTTTGTGGGATTGTCGGTGGGATTTTGGGATTGAAGTGGGATTGTCTAAGGTTTTCAGTGACCGGGTTCGAATCTTGTGGCACTCTGTATTTTTAAAGAACTACGTTAATGATCGTTAAATAAATAAGAGATTATTACAGTACTGTGGAGACTTAACGAGCTGCGGAAAGATACAGTAAATGAAGAATAAATAACGTAATACGGAGGATTACAGTAAAGGAAAGAATAACGAATCACAGAAACACACAGGAAGTAAAGTAGTAATGAACTACGTAACAGTGCACTAAACGAGAAATTAATAACGAGCTGCGGAAAGTTGCTGTAAATTAATGAACCTCAACGAACTGCGTTAATCTATACGCAAATACTTAAAGAATAATAAATATCAACGAAATAAATAATAAACTATATCTCGATAACTAGACATGATACAGCTTTCGTTCTTTTGCATAATTCTTGTAAAATGCTATTTTAATTACTATAAAAGTTTCGACATTGCAACTTTGTCACAAAGTGAAATATTTATTTAATGCAATTTGAATAATAACTATAAATTATTGTAAAGGATGCCTAAATTTGACATAATAGGCATAATTCAATGAAAAAGAAGTAAAAAAAGAATAAAAAGAAAAACAAAACAATAAACATCAATATTGATTTAATTATGCGATTATACTCGTTAATTTATGTATATTTACTGATTTAATTACCAGTCAAATTGCACAAACTATTGCTACAACTTATGTTCATAAACAAAAAGAATAATTGCATGTAGAATAGAAGATAATGAAGAAGAAAATTTGGAAGGGTTGTCCGTGGCGTAGTGGGTCTGAAGGTCTTGGGTGTCCGATTACATGGTACGTGGGTGAGGGTTCGAATCCGGTCAGTCGCAGTCTATGACCAGCACAGCTGGTGGGTATGAGAATACTTAAGGATTGCTTTACTGACTGAGGGAGAAGTGTCTACCTGGTAATAGGGTAGTGAGTAGTAAGAGGTTTTGCTGCAGCTGGAAAAGAGCTGTATTTTTGCCAAAATTGAACACGAATAACTCCTCATTGAGGCATCTTCAGTAAACGAAAAGTATATAATTATATTCGTCTTAACCCAGGCAATACTTCTATTTCATTTATTTGCACAATTTATTAAAAATTACCAAATTAACCAAAATTCACACTTTTTTTCACATATAAAATCTATGACAAAAAAAGCTCTATGGCACTATGTAGGGCAATGAAGGTCAGAATGGGTCTCGGGGGTATCTAATGTTACTGAATACCGTTACTACGACTAAGACTATCATGAATGAGTACCAATAACACTAGTAAGGCTAGGGGAATGTCGTTAATATCGTAAATGTTGTTGACACTCAAGATGTTTCTTATTACTGTGTTACTAAGACTGGTAATTGTTGTCAATGTCACAAATGTTGTAAACTGTAGAAATATTGTTTCTTACAATATTACTGCTTTCGACTACACTTAATAAGATATGTCTAAGGAAGGAATGTTGCTAATGTTGCAAATGTTGTAATGTTACAAATAACATTAATATCGCTTATAACTATCTTACTAAGCTTACATAAGACTAATTAAGATGTTGCAAAGCTTAAAATGTTGACAATGTTGCAAATGTTACAAACTAAAAATGACAAAAGTCTTACTCAATACTATCTTATTAAGCTTATATTTTACTTACCAACATGATTTTTGCTCGGAAATGTTGTAAATTTTAAAGTAGTAGACTAAACAATATTATGCAATTCTCCCTCTATCCTTTGGCCTTCCAAAGTGTTCCAGACTCTTCTACGTGTGTTACAAGGACGTATAGCAGTCACAAAAACAGAGTATAAAACCATCAAAGTCATATGGACGGTTTCATATACTACTATACAGCAAATCAATACAGTCCTCTTTGTTTACCAAAATGTCGTGCGAAAAGTGTGCAATTATTTTCGAGTCCGATTCCAAGCTTCGCTCTCATATCAGAGAAAGCACCAACTCTCGGTCACAGTAAACATCCCAGATGGAGACAAGTCTATCCCCATTACTGTCTCCAAGAACACGGAAGTCAACTTGTTTACTGTACTTGTGGCTTTTCTGCCAAATGGCCGGCAACTTTCAGAGCCCATGCGAAACAGTGTGCTAGCTTCATCGACACACACTCACTTGTTCAACAACGGGTGACAACAATCAGCAGCCTACCTTGCCAGCTGAATGTCTTTCTATCGTCGAAGAAGACCAATCGTGCTCTGACGAATCTCTCTCGTCTTCTGATATAGACGATTACGAAACAACTGCTCCTATTCCATTAATGGATACGGCTGATGACTCTGAGGAACTCCGCTGGGTGCCGACATCTTGCCCTGACGTTGGTAACGACGAGGTAGGACCTTTGGCCTTGGAACTGTCTTCCCTTGGCCTTAAGCTTATTCAAGGTCCTTTGCTCATTTGCAATACTTGCTCGTCAATTATTCCCATGGAAAAGCTTGCGAGCCATCTGAAAAAGCATAAGCTTCAGATGTCTAAAGACTTACATCTTACTTTGGAGAACATTCGTTTCTTGCGTTTGGATAGTCTTAAGTCTCATTACTCTTCGCAAAGTAATGTCTATGAGGTAGTTGCTGGTCTACCCGTATGTCTTAACGCATACGAATGCTTGAAGTGCAAGACTATCTTTGTGGTTCTAAGGGAACTCTATACAACCACTTCCGGGGTAAACATCATCTGTCTGAGGCTACTGGATACTCTTCGCTTGTTGGTCGTGTACAAGCACAAACTCTTTTCGCCATTGGCGCAATAAAGTATTTTCAAGGTAAACTTTCGTGCGCAGTCGTCCGAGTCTCGTATTACTGTTTTGACGACAAGGACTTGGAATTGGACTCTTACCTTAATGAGTCTAAGGTCTTTGCTATAGACCAAAACCCAGAAGACACTTCTGAGCCAGATGCCAGAAACAGAAGTCTCTTCCTTCATCGCTTCCGTTGGCCTGAAGCGCTTGAAGAACTGGGTTCAGTTGAGGAATTCGTCTGCGTTGTTACGTTCCTCCAATTGGCATTTCTTTGCCATTCTCTCGTCTGCATGCAGCTATACAGCTTTACTTCTTTGCTGCAGACAAAATCATGAAGAGAATGGACCGTGGATTGCTTAAGTTGTTCCGCTCGACTCAAGACAACTCAGCATACAACGATGGCTTTCGTCCCTTGGAGCAAGAGGATACTCTTAAGGACTATGCTCGACGCGTTACTGCTTATCCTGTGTTTGAGCACCACAGAGATAACAAGCAGTACAGGGAAAGGTGGATGATGTTGAGAGCACTTATCAGTTGTTCGTTGCTGAAGGAGAAACCCCAGAACTTCAGCAGAAAGTCTTCAACAAGGTACACGAACTTCTCAAATCTTTGTTCATGGTACAATTCCCCACCTCGATTGATATCAACAAACAAGTATCAATCAATTCCTTGCGTCATATCTATTGTCTTCTGATGGGTCTTATCCCTCAGCTTACGCTCTGGCACCAATTCTGGCGCGATTCATTTTCGCGCCGACTGGTTGCCTTAGTCGAATTTCACTTGATGCAGACGGACTTCCCTGATCAAGTTGACAACATCGAAGACTTCTATGATCAAGACTCTGAAGTATACAAACGCATCTTTCGCTTTGTGAAGCTTGATCGTAGAACTGTCTTTGACTACTTGGCTGATGTCTTGGGTGTCTGTCGTAAACAAAGTCTTGTTGACCCCAAGGCATGTAAGCTGCATGAAGTCCCAGGCTCCAACGGTCGTGCAGTTTACTTTGAGCCTCTCAAAAAGCGTTTGGAACTCTTACTGCGGCTGTAAATGGATGGCAAATGATTCGGATTGATGACTTGCGTTCGTTATACAACAACCTCTCTGAACGTGCAGTAAAAGTCTTAAAGGAACTTACAGTCGATATCGACTTGGATGACTTGGTTCCGGAAGACATGTTGGATAACTTGACTGATCGTCTTCTGTCTACCGCAAAGGGCTATTCATTCCTGCAAAACCCTTCTTGCGTTCAATTAAGACATACTGTCTTTCGTACTATCGTACAAAGCAGTAGTCAACGAGGATGGTTCTTACTTGGAAACGAGGACGACATCAAAGGCAAGCTGCTTGAACAAAAAAAACAGAACATCCCATTCGATCAAGCAGTAAAGTCTTTGCCTTGGGACCATAATCAGCTTGCCAAATATTGTGCAAGTTGTACTCAGTTCACAGAGTACTTGATGGTCTTGATCCACATTGGAGCTGGTCAGCCTGCAAGAGGCAATGAGTTCGCTAAGTGGAAATTCCGCAATACCGCTGAGGACAAGCGTGAATTGTTTATTCACATGGGACGGCTCATGTTCATTAAGCATTACGGGAAACAACGGAACATGACCAACAAGGAAGACTTCTCGCCTCGTTTCCTCCCTCGACAGCTTTCCTTGCTATTGCTGCGATACCTTGTCCTCATTCGCCCAGCAGAACAACTATTCTGTGAGCTTCTCTATAATGACGACTCCAAATTGGAAGACCTTAAGACTTCTGTCTTCCTTAAGAATGGCTCTACACTCCCTATTAATGGAGTATCGGAAGTTGTATCAAAATACTTCCAAGAAGTCCTTGGTCTTTCTATGGGACTTAGAATTTATCGAGATGTGGCTACTTACTTCAAGGAGCGTTTCCTTGAAGGACCCCAGCAAGCACAACTCTCGACTTACGATGCACAAGCTGGACACACAAGACAGGTCGCTGTCTCGATTTATGGTCGCTCTGATGCTGTGATGTCTTCAATGGACACAGATGTATTGCCCAATGCATACACAGCATCAATCAATTGGCAAAGTCTTCTTGGACTAGAAGACCACCAAGAGGCAACAAAGCGAACAACCACAGAACCCCAAGCTCCTTCTGTGGTTGAACATTCGCTCCCTTTGGCACAGCGAAATTCTTCTATTACTGAGCCAACAGTAACAGAAGTACTCAAACCTATTATCACTCGTGGTCCTAGACGGATGACTCTGCCTTCGTCATCAAACTTGGATGACTGCCTGGAGCTAGACAATCCCAAATGGGATTGTTTACTCGGAGGTCGATTTCCACTGTATGGGATTGGATCCCTCTACAGCTTTGGATCGTCGACTGTCTTTGCTTTATGTTACTGCCACCGGGTCTGGTAAGTCACTTACCTTTTTGCTTCCTTCTTATATCGAGAAGATGAATCTTTGCTCTCTTATGACTGTCGTCATTGTTCCCCTAATCGCTCTGAAGTCTGATATGCTTCGCAGGGCTACAGCTGCAGGTCTAAGAGTGAAAACTAATTGGGAGGCTGCCAAGGCTGACTGCTCAACAGTAAGCAACTTCCCCAACTTGCTTATATTGACGCTGGATCAAGCAGTAAACCCAAACTGCTTGAAGTGGTTTTCCTCTCTCGCCCTTGAAGGAAAACTCGCTCGCATAGTCATTGATGAAGCACATACTGTCGTCGTTGACTCCGTTTGGCGTTCTAGGGTTCGCGAGATGTACAGACTTGCAGAAGTGAGGGCTCCGTTTGTACTCTTAACAGCCACGCTTCCTTTCTCTTACGAAGATGAACTACTGGAGACTTTCGCCGTAAACCCTACTAAGATACGAACTGACACCGTTCGTAAGAACATTGAGTACAGCCTTTTGACTCATGTGAATGATCATTTCGAGAGAATCTTGAAGGTCAACTGGTCTTTGTACAACTTTGACCAAAACGGCTCTTTCCGGATTGTCGTCTTCTGTCGCTACAAAGACGAAGTAAAGGAGCTACAAGAGACAATCAATAGAGGCGGCATCATTAACACAAATGCCATTTCTTACACTGGTGACCTTACTGATGAAGAACGTCTTGAAAGTCTTGCCAAGTTCGCAGACGATGCCAGCAACTGCAAAGTCATGGTTGCGACTAAGGCCTTTGGAATGGGAATGGACTACCCAAGCATTCGTCTAGTCCTAGATGTCGGCTGTCCAGAGACACTGCTCGACTATGTACAAGAGACAGGGAGAGCTGGACGAGATGGTCTTGAGTCTAAAGCTATACTCCTATACAAGGAACGGGACCTTACTTCAGCTTATGTCAACGATGACATGAAGACATTGCTACAATCAAAGTATACATGCATTCGACAATTCATTTCGGAATACATGGATGGAAAGTCTCTCTCTTGTCCTCTTCTGCAAGGTGCCCTTACTTGTCTATCATGCTCAAAACGTATATACAAGAAGAACTATAAGAAGAGACACAACCCAATGTCTCAAGTCTTGACCATGGTTGCAAAGCGTTCTAAGGTTGCAACTTCTGCTCAAAATGCTTTAATCGTCAAACAGCACGCTGAACGAGCAGCGACTATTACAGAGCGTCTGTCTTGGAGCAACAAAGTCATCGTTGATATCAAGCACTTCTTTTCTGTCAACAAGACTTCTTGTCCTGTATGCCTCGTTCATTGTTTCAAACAAAGGGGCATCCAACACCATGAGGCTTTCAGATGTCGTTATACAAACGGCTGTTGTATGAAGTGCATGAAGCCAGGACATAGACGAAACCAATGCCCTTTAGATATGAATTTCGTCAAACACAAGCTTTGCTATCGCTGTGGTCTACCAATGGCACTTGACAACGACGACCAGAACTATCATATCATTACTGGTGCAGCCGGTCGTACATGCGATAACTGGGCATGCGACCAACTGCTGCCTTTGGCTTGGTCTGCTTGGAACCATCCTGACTACAAGGAGAGAATCCAACAACACTTCTTACACAGAGAAACCACCATAACGGATTCCGATCAACAGTTCGCAAACTTTCTGATGCAACAACGAACTACAATGCCTCCACTTATTGAAGTATGTTACTACATCCTCTACAACTGTCTTGGACTACTTAAATAGAATGA
>NW_011627865.1:64312-75452 GCF_000149845.2 Schizosaccharomyces japonicus yFS275
GGAAGAGAACCGATAATTTCAACAATCGATAAGCTTACACCAGGGAGAACGTTTCGCGTCCCATTGTTAGAAATGGCAAGGGTACATGACCAAATACGCCAGAACATTGCGGACGCGAACAAAAAACACAAGTATTACTTCGACCTGAAAACTGCGAAGGAACCGGAATACAAGGAAGGGGATCTAGTTCTCATCAAGAAAGGATTTAACGAGTTCTGGGACCACGAACACAAACTCGCAACCAGATACCAGGGACCTTTTAAGATTACAAAAGTCCACGGAAACCTCACAGTCGAATTGGGATTGTCTGAGACCCAACGGAAAAACTCATCGACACTCTTTCATGTGTCTCAAGTGGAAAAGTATCATCCAAGAACGGAGGAGGAGATCACCCCAAATTATGAGAACATATCAGGAATTATTCTCATCATGGAACACAAGTTGGAAGACAATAAGCTCTGGCTCAATTGCAAATTCCACAGACTCACCCATCAGGAAGACACGGGTGAGCCAATATACACAAACTACAGAGGATGGCTACCACCAACGGTGGTAAAACGTCACATGCAGCGAGACCTGCTCGCTTATTTCAAGAAGCATAAATTACCTATGGATTACTACCCTTATTACAGACGCCCCCGAAACACCACCACCAGAAAGAAACAATAGAAGCACAAAAGGTGTTTCATGGCCTAACGATAGTAGATTTTGACAAACAAAATCTAGGAAGGGGACTGTAATGGCTCCAAGGGAAACCCTCGGAATCCTCCATATTGGCATGACTCAAACGTGATTGTCAGAGCAAGCCACAAAAGGGGATTCTTAAAGCCACATTGGATTAGGTAATTCTATGAATATAAATTACTGTAAGAACGACTGAATTCTTCAGTCGTTCACTAACAGTGTTTTCACACCGTCTACCTTAGATTGTGAATAACCATTAAACTTATCTTGACGACTTATAAGCGAAGCTTATTCAATTAAGGTGTTCCTATCTGAGATAGATAGTTTGTCACCGGACATTCGTAATACAGCTCTTTTACGAGAAACAAGACCCTTCACGGAATCCCGCCGTGACAGGTTGATATGGCTCCTGTAGCTCAGTGGTAGAGCGCCTGTCTCGTAAACAGGAGGTCCAGTGTTCGAGTCACTGCCGGAGCAGTAATGCATTGTTACGCTTTCCTTTTTCCGTGTAATTCTTCGGCTGGAAGTAACACGCGTTGTTCGCTAATTGATCGCGTCACTTAAAAGCATCTTCGCTGAACAACCCGTCTCAGGTTCCTAGTATACTGTTTTCTTTAAAAGGTTTTCCGCTCCTTGCCATATCACTGGTCGCCGCATTGCCACCGCTAAGAAGCTTTAGTGATATCCGAAACAATGTCATCCAATTCCCATAAAGACAAACTGAAAAGCAGGGACGGAGCTAAAAGATTGGGCTGTTGTGGGAATCGAACCCACGGCCACCATCACCCTAAGATGGTATCATACCACTAGACCAAACGGCCACTGCTGCCTTTGTCTTCACTGTACATACATTACCGTTATCGTTTCCACGTACTTTAGCGTTTCTTCTCAACATCAATTCACTTTACTGAGATCACTACTCAATATCGTACTTATTAGATCACTTGGCTGGTTGCACGCTGTTCGCTGTGCAGCATCAAAATTCTTTCCGTACTACCGCATTCATTCTGCAGACAGCTTTGTCGGCAGGACAGCACTGTCCCCGCAGCCTGAAAAGCGAATTGTAACGGACTGTAGGTTGGACCTCGTTAAATGAGGCCACAACAAGACTCGAACCGACGAACAAGCGTTCGAAGGTTCAGAGTTACCACTAGGCCACAGAGCCTTCTTGTTTAGTAGGACATGCGAGTCCCTACTTCAAAGGCCCTGTTCCAACCTCCACCTTAGGGAGTCAACCTTAGCAATAATTCCGGGATTACCGTCACTCCAGATGCAAAACTGGACAGAATTATTGCTATAAAAAACCTAGAAAAATACAAATAAAATCATCTATTAATTCTCCTACCAAACTAAGGAGCAGATCGTTACATTTGGTTGCGAGGCAAAATTCCTGAGAATTTTGCCCAGACACATCGCCATCGCCATCGCCGGAAGAAGGAATCGTTATTCCTGAAATTGTTTGTTAAGTAATTTTCGTCTTCGCCAGAAGAGACTGCGGTCTCTTGGAATTTTATTATTTTATTTTATTTTTTTTTTTCTTTATTTTTTATTTTTTACCGGACAGGAAAAAATAACTTATCAAAAAAAAAAAAAAAAAAAAACATTTTTCGATATCTCGGAAGGAATCTTTTATTGCTACCGTCACTACGTTTTTCGTCGCCTGGGAATTATTTTTGTTATTTAAAGAAGTTATAAGAAAATTTTCGCATGGATATGGACGGTTGGAAAGACGTTCCCTCTCCCGCGGCCCCTCCCGCGGCTACCCCGTTCGCTCCCCGGGCGTATGCCCAAGCGCCCGCCCCAGCCGCCGCCTCGAAGTTGCCTAGTCTCGGCAATATCGAGCGGTTACCAATCTACGACGGCAAGCGAGATGCTGCCGAAGTAAGAGGCTGGGTGAGGAAAATGGAAGAGCGATTGGACTACCTGGGGGTAGAATTGGCGGTTTTGCCGAAAATCGTAGCAATGCGATTGGACGGCGCCGCAAAGGACTGGTTCGAGTTGCGCTACCCGCGCAGCTCCTACGACTCGTTCGCGTGGTCCGAGTTCACCGAGTCGCTTGAGGCGGCTTTCGCGCCTTTTAGCTCGGTGGAGGACCAATGGTTGGAGTTCGAAGAACTCCAGTTTCGCGGGTCGGCCGCCGAGTTCATCGGCCGACTGCGGAACTTCCAGCTGACGCTTCGCTTGTCCGATCGTCAGCTGATAACTAAATTGGTGTCGCGCGCGCGCCCTTCGGTGCGTCGCAAGTTGCGCGCAGAGGCGCCCCAGACGTTCGAGGCAGCCGCGCGCATCGCGCTAGCGTATGACGACCCGGCGGAGGGCGTCGGCGGCTTTTCGGGCGCCTCAGCCCCCAATTTTCGGCGCGCGCGTTCGATGATCCGATGCAGATCGACGCGGCGCGCCTCGGACCTATCTCGGACGCTGAGAAGGAGACTCTCAGGGCCCAAGGGCGTTGTTTCGCTGCAGACAGAGGGGGCACTTCTCCTTTAACTGCCCCCACTTCCCCACGCAGCCCCGCCGTCGCCCCCCCACTCGCAAGATCAGAGCCAACCAGATAGTATTTGACGAGGACGGCAACAAGCTGATCTTGCGCAGAATGACGGAGGAAGAAGAAACAACGCCTGCGGGTAAAGATAGCGTCAATAAAACTAGTTCTCATCGCTACGCTTTGGAAGACTTAAAGGAGATCTTATGACTATGGAAACTACGACAGAAGCTGTATCGGATGTACAGCAGAACAAGGAAAAACATTCGTTGGACGGCGGGGGGAGTGAAAATTTTTTTGGTGGTGAGGAGCCGTTGCCCCTAGCAACCCTTACCCACTCGCCCCCACTACCACCAAAAGGAAAGAGGAGATCGACCCCGTAGATCTGGAAGATGGGGCGATCAGAGAGGAAGAAGAGGATCGGCGGGTGGAGCCGCTGATCTGCAACGCCTTGACGACCCGCAGGCCGCGGCTAGAGGATACCCCGGTGGTGGAATGCACCCTGGGTGGCATAGCAACGGAGGCCCTGCTGGACACGGGCTGTTGCACCTACATTATCTCGGAGAGCTTCGTGAGGAAGCACGGCATTCCTGTCGTGTCCACTAAGCCCCGCCGGTTACCCTGGCAGTGGACACGAAGGATGTCGTTTTTATACTAAATTCACGGAACCATTGGAGCTTAAGCTTGGTAATCTGAGGACCACACAGAGCTTCTACGTGGTCGAGCGGTCTGATGACCAGGATGTCCTCCTGGGAATCCCGTTCTGGAACGAGTTCGAAACTCGATTGGAGCCTTCTGGGGTTCAATCGAGGGTGAGCTCATTCCTTTCGCTAGAGGAACGTCGGCCCCGGCTAGCGCCCGGTCGATCCGGATAGAATGCGTGTCTCGTAAGACGATCCGCAAACAACTGGATCGGCAAGATGAGGTCGAGTGCGTCTTCGTGGGTTCGGTAAGCATGCTGCCGCCCGGGATGGACGAGGATCCCCCGGAAGACCCCCCAGCGAAGGACCCCGAGCTGGAGGCCCTTCTGGCGAGATACGAGGACGTCCGCCCAGAGAAGTTACCCCCCGGTGTCACGGCTCGCGGAGTCGACCACAGCCTACCCTTGAAAGAAGGGTCCCAGCCGATCTATCGGCCGATTTACCGCCTGTCCAAGGAGAATTGGACGAAATGAAGAAGCAGCTGACCGAGCTGGAGCAAGCCGGTCGCATCACTCCGTCGTCGTCGCCCTACGGGGCCCCGGTCCTGTTCGTTCGCAAGAAGGACGGGACCCTGAGAATGTGTATCGACTACAGGGGCCTCAACGATCAGACGGTGAAGGATCGGTACCCGCTGCCATTGGTGGATGAGCTCCTCGACAGGATCTACGACGCGCGGTACTTCAGCAAGTTGGACCTGACGTCAGGGTACCACCAAATCAGGATTAAGCCGGAAGACGCGTACAAGACCGCGTTCCGAACTCGCTACGGACACTACGAGTTCAAGGTGATGCCGTTCGGGTTGACGAACGCCCCGGCGACCTTCCAGAGATTAATGAACAGGGTCTTCGAGGATCTACTGGACGACTGTGTGATCGTCTACCTCGACGATATCCTGGTGTTCTCGAAGACCAAGGAAGACCACCTACGTCATCTGGAGGACGTGTTCAAGAGGCTTAGGGAACAGAAGCTCTACGCGAGCCCCAAAAATGCGAATTCCTGAGGAAGGAGGTGAATTTCCTGGGGTTCGTTGTCGGTGGTGGCGTGATCAAGACGGATCCGCGCCTGGTTAACGCGGTGAAGAAGTTCCCGACGCCGAAAACGGTGCAAGACTTGCAGAGGTTCCTAGGGATGTGCAACTTCTACAAGAAGTTCATCAAGGATTACTCGAAGCGAGTGGTGACACTGACGTCACGATCGGGTTCGTCGCGCACTAACCGAACTCGCGACCAGTGACGTGGGACGACGCAGCGGAGGCCGAATTCCGCGACGCTAAAGAGGCGCTAACGAGCGCGCCCTGTCTCCGAATCCCCGACCCGAATGGGGAATTCGAGGTTCACACCGACGCAAGCGAGGACGCGAAGGCGGTGGGTGCGGTACTGATGCAGGAGGGACACCCATGCGCCTTCGAATCGAAAAATTGAACAAGCACGAGTTAAACTACTCGGTATACGACAAGGAGTTACTGGCGCTGATGCACGCGCTCGGCAAATGGAGACCCTTCCTACTCAACGGAAGGAAGACGGTGGTGTATACAGACCACAAGGCCTTGATCTACTTCAAGACCATGAAAAATCCCAACGGTCGTCAATCCCGTTGGCTTACCAGACTGGCTGAGTTTGACCCGGATATCCGGTATAAACCTGGTAAAGAGAACAAGGTGGCTGTCAACGGAGGTTTCCGATTTAGGTTGGAGTCGAAAGGTTGCTCGGCAGTTGGACTGATCGTTTATGGTTTTTGAAAGGAAGATTTAGGTTTAGAAAGTTATAGGTGAATATGTATTGATCAGTTTATTGTTCGACAGCTATCTTAGTGTTACTTCGGGCCTTTTATACTGTTGACAGTGGCAAATAGATATCTAGACCGGAGTTATCAATTAGACATCTGGAGTATTGTCTTTGACATTCCTCCTCCAAGATTGACTCAATCTTAATAGATTTTGCGGCGCGCTTCAATTCTTCTTAGAAGAGCGTCGCTTTGCAGTTCGTGGGTTTTCATATCTCGGGTAAGATGCCTTAGAAATCTTATGGCGTTGACAATAAGATCTTAATTCTTCAATTGCCAAATGTTTTACTCTTTGAGCGAGTAACCAGTCTTTGTGAGTTTCGAATTGGGGCTCACCTGTCACTTCGTCATTGTATGGCTTCGTGTAGACGCAGTATAGCCATAATTCATTTCCTTGACCCTGTGATTTAAGATAGCCGCAATGCTAGTAATTTGATAATCGTCTTTCGCAACAATTGGTGGTTCTCTGGCATTGTATTTTTCGAGTTGGGACACGTGGAATTGGTCCAGAAGTGTTGTCTGTTCATTTCTTTCAAGTCCAAACGGTAAGATAAATCTCCAATTTTTCCAACGATCTTAAATGGTCCTGCGTATGGCATGTCTAGCTTTCCTGTTGTTGGCCAATACGCGTTGAATCCTTTCTTTAGTAGAACTAAGTCACCAATTCTGAAATTCGGCGCTTCTTGTGCTTTCTGATCGTAATAAAATTTGGATTTTTCGTTTGCTTTTCGCAAGCATTCTCGAATTTCGTCATTTATTTTTGCGATTTCGGTAATTGATGGGACCTTTTGATATTCCGCTTTTAATTCATCGATGTCAGATACCACTGCTTCGCGTCCATGTTCAATGAAGTATGGGGTTTTCCCTGTTGCTGCGTTAGGTGTTGTATTATGATTGAATTCGGCTCTTTTCAGATAATTCGCCCAAGTATCTTCGAACTTCGAGCAATAACATCTTAAGTATTTTCGAGAGTTTGGTTCATCCGCTCTGTCTGACCATTCGTCTGCGGTCTGTAACCTGCTGTAAAGCTTAATTCAATTCCTAAAGACGCGCAGTAACTCTGCCACTCCTTTGCTCGAAGTTGTGGGCCACAATCGCTTAGTATATTTTTGGTTTCCTTTTACCCAAAATACCTGTTCATTCATTAGATCTTTCAATTCACTTGCCGTAACAGTTTTATTGCAAGGGACGACTGTAACCCTTTTGAGAATCGATCGACGATAACCAGAATCGAATCAAAGTTTCTGCTTTTTGGTAAATCTGTAATAAAATCAACTGAATGCCTCAGCTGGGCGATTTGGAACATCTAACGGCTGCATTTTTCCATAAGGCTTATGGTTTCGCCATTTGGCATATAGGGCAGGCCGAAACATTTTTTCGACTAATGACATTTGACATTCCATACCAACTGAATTTGGCTGCAATTTTAGCAAATGTTTTATCACGTCCTTGATGTCCACCATTCAGGGAATCATCGTGATATTCTTTTAGGATCATGTCAATGTGATCGCCTTCTGTCGGCACAATAATTGCGTCTTTTTCGTCATATAATAAACCTCGACGTAAATCAACGTCGGCCTTTCTTCTTAATTCTGCGTTTTGTATCAGACGCTTAAACGCTGTGTCTTTTTCATAGGCTGCCTGAATCGCCTGTACTAATGAATTTTTGAAACAGTAAGACTGCAAATTATGTCTGTCGCATAACTTTCTTCATAATCAGGCCTTCTTGACAAGGCATCAGCCATTGTATTTTCTTCGCCACGTCTGTATTTAGTTTCAAAATTGTATTCGCTCAATTCATAGAGCCACCGCAGTATCTTCTTGCGGGCAGACGGCTTTGGAGAGTTAAAAAATGATACTAGATTCTTGTGATCTGTTAGTACTTCGAACGCTTCTTGCGTTCCTTCAAGGTAATATGCTCAATGTTTGCAGGTACTTCGAACGCTTCTTGCGTTCCTTCAAGGTAGTATGCCCAATGTTTGCAGGCTGAGTAAATGCGAATAGAAAGCAATTGGACGGTATTTTCCGTCAATACGTTGAACAATCATCGCGCCAATTGCATAATTGGACGCATCAGTCTCGAGGCGTGTTTTAGCACCCGGAACAAAATAGTGTAGAAATTGCGCATTCGTAGCAGCATTCTTTGTTTTAATAAAGGCATCTTCTTGTGCCATTCCCAGGTGTATCGGACACCTTTTGACAAAAGCGCATAAAGCGGCCTTGCGATTTTTGAAATGTGGGGTAAAAATTCGCGAATATAATTGACATATCCAATGAATCCTCGCAATTGCCTTAGATTCTTGGATCTTTTCCATTGTAATATTGCCTCGATTCGCTCTGGGGGCTTCATTTCATTTTCGGAGAAAATCACTCCAATAAATTTTAATTCTTTTGTATTAAATTCGCACTTCGCTACATTTAATTGTAGGCGCGCTTCTCCTAATCGCTGTAACACTGCATGCACTTCTTTCTCGTGCTGCCTAATTTCCTGCGAATAAATTAGTATATCATCCATATACACTATAGAACAGCGGTTTAGAAACTCGCGTAGGATAGTAGTAATGAATCTTGTAAAATAAGTTGGAGCATTCTTGAGTCCAAACGGAACGACTTTGAATTGATATATTCCTGAATTGGCTACAAAGGCTGTTTTTTCCTCGTCGCCTTTTCGAATTCGTAGCAAGTGATACGCGTTCTGTAAATCCAAGCGCGTAAATATATGATTACCTGTAAGTTTTGTTACGATTTCCTTGTAGCTTGGCAGCGGATATATGAAATCTTTGGTTACTGCATTCAATGGTTTATAGTTGATCACCATTCTATACCTTTCGGTGCCCTTTTTCGGCACTAGAAACATGTTGCAGTACCTTGGCGATGTAGATTTTTCGATATATCCTTTCTGTATCATTTCTTCGATTTTGTTGTTTGCGAACTTCTGTTTCTCATATGACAAGGGAATCATTGGAGCTTGCCAGAAAGCTTTCTCATCTGTTAAATCCAAGCTCATTGAGGTATTTCTGAGGTGGATTTTTAATAATTGGTAAGTCTTTGTACTTTTCTGGAACTTGCGATAGGTCCCTTTCTGTATAGACTTCAGTTGCGCTTTCCTCACTGGTTTCTTCGTCCTCGGACAATCTCATGTAGCTTATTGTGTCCATTTCGCCAGTTTCGTCTGGTTCTTCTGGATCAATTTCCCCCAGCATAATTAATTCCTGGGTCTTATGGTTAACCATGAATCCACGGCGTAGGATGTCATGTCCCACATAATGTCTGCCGGAATTGTTTCTACCACACGGAAATGAAAGTCCATTGTCTTTTTATAAGCTGCACACTAAGTTCGAGAATTCCTAGAATCTCCATTTGATGACCACTGGCTGTTATTACAAACTCGGAGTCTTCCAATAGATTGTAAGGGAGCTGATATTTCTCCACAAAGTTTGTTGATACGAAACTTTTGGTTGCGCCGCCATCAATTAGTGCTTTCTCGGTTCCTTCGATATCCTCAATAAAAACATCAATGTATACTCCATTGTTCTTTCTTCCGCTTTGGTCTTGAGTGACGATTGCTGCCATGAGGTGCGTTAGTCATTCTGACTTTGGGTCCTCTTCTTCTTTCTCCTTGGGTGCGAATTTGTTTGTTTTTATGAATCCATTTGTTTTATTAAATTTGTAGTTGTTATAATAATTCCTGTCATAACGGAATTGACGCTTGAATGGTCTCGGGCTCTCGTTGTAACTGTACGACGAGTTTCCGCGTTGGCGATAATTGTTGCGCGTGCCGTATTCTCTGTGTTTCGGTGCATTGGAAATATTCCTGGTTGTCGATTCGTTCAAACGAGCACTGTTCTCTTCATATTGTTGTAATCTCGTCATTAGCCAGTCGATATCCGTTAAGTTTCCTTTCTCAATGTCTTTTTCAATGAGAAATTCTCGCGCTTTTTCGGCATTCCCGCCAGTAAACCGACCACGAACGAATCCCACATGGTCAAACGCGGTTGGCGAAAATAACGCGCGAAGGCACGACCGAAATCAGCGGCTTTGCCTCGATCGCTAAGGTTTCCAATGTCCATAATAAGGTTTCGGCGTCGCGTAAGTAGCTCTGGTTCCAAAATAGCTACGGCGGTTTCCTTCCATGTCTTGAATTGGGCTTCTTTCCCTTTTATTCTTTCAAACATGTCGCTTGGAATAAACTTCTTAAGCTTGTCTTGTCGCTCTTCCTCGCTGGCCGTCGCATAGTGTCGGTCAAAGTACCCCGCGACCTTTTCTATGTACGTGGTTGGATCGCAATTCTGATCGTAGACCAATCGTTCTTCAATTTGAATTAAACTATCGGATAGGGTTGTAGCGGCCGACTTTTTCTCACTCTGCTCTGGTGCTTCAGGAACAGAAGCTGTCGTCGGTCTTAAAGAAGAGAGCTCTTCTTTCAAGCATCTTGAGACCGTCGATGCGACTAGCGAAATTATGTCTGCCTCAGACAATGTTGAGTCTGGGCTTCTTCCCACAGATTGGCTCGGCTTCTCGTGGCTTGCCATAATAGGTTCTTCTCAAGCGTCTCAATAAAATGTTCAAGTTGATGAGTTATCGATATATTGTTAACTACGGAGCAATCTCGGACTGAGGTCGAACAATGTCAACGGAGGTTTCCGATTTAGGTTGGAGTCGAAAGGTTGCTCGGCAGTTGGACTGATCGTTTATGGTTTATGAAAGGAAGATTTAGTTTTAGAAAGTTATAGGTGAATGTGTATTGATCAGTTTATTGTTCGACAGCTATCTTAGTGTTACTTCGGGCCTTTTATACTGTTGACAGTGGCAAATAGATATCTAGACCGGAGTTATCAATTAGACATCTGGAGTAGTGACTGTGCCGTGCTCTCTCTCTCCCTATCCTTACATCCCTTATACTCCTCAATCCATCATCGCCCTTCGCCTTTTCCCTTGTCACGGAACTAGCAGTCGCATACGAGCTGCTTACGGTTCATTATGCAATGCAATGCGGGCCGTGCTCTGTTTCCTCCCACTTGTGGATTTGCGTTGCCTTACTTGGTTTCTTTTTCGTCGGCTCCGCTGGTGCCGTTGATCTGTATACTATGGACAGCGCTGTCTGGAGCATAAAAAAAAGGGAAAAAGAAAAGGAAAAAGCAGAATCAAGATAAAGATAGAAATAAAGATAAAACATAACATAAAACATAAAACAATAAAGCAATAAAGATAAAAGCATTGAATAAAATAAAATAAAATAAATAAAAGTAAAGTAAAGTAAAGTAAAGTAAAGTAAAGTAAAGTAAAATAAAATAAAATAAGATAGAATAGATTAGATTAGAATAGAATAGAATAAAATAAAATAAAATAAAGCAAACCAAACCAAAAATAAATAAAAAGAAAAAGAAAAACAGCGGCTTGGGAAAAGGATCCTGGGACTTTGTTAGCACCAGCGGCTTGGGAAAAGGATAGTCGCTGACAACCACCCAAACATGCTTTTTGTGCTAGTCGC
>NW_011627866.1:0-17217 GCF_000149845.2 Schizosaccharomyces japonicus yFS275
GTACAGCCCTCTGTTCGTAGTTTAGTCGACGTTGCGGTCGGCTCACAATATAACTAAGTGAGGGCTAGCGATCGTCAGGTCATCCGGACAGAGAATAGCACACAGAACGCCAATACAACGCCAATGCCTATGCCTATTGCTTTGTGTTTGTTTTCTTTGTTTTTTTCGTAATTTATTCGCATTCTGCTAGGCGTAGTTATTTTGTATTATTTTGTATTATTTTGTATAATTATAATAATATTAATAATAATTCTTGGCTGTGTTCACATTTATGATAATTAATTATTTCTTCCCCTGCCAGCTTACAGCAGCCATACTCAGCACACAAGGTGCAATGGCCTCGTGCATGATTTATGGAACAGAAACGAAGGCTGTAGCTGGTCTGGTTGTCGAGATATCGATTATTCTTTGTTTTCGTTGCCCAAGACTAAAACCCTATAACCCCGGTACCGCGCCTACAACCCTTTAGGCGCGACACTGCTATGCTACTGCTATGCTATGCTACTGGCCATAGCCCGTACTAGCCAGTGCTACTGAGCACCACTGAGCACTACTATCCTGTTTCTAGGATGAGTTCGTGAGATGTTATTCGTGTTTCTGGAAAACGCGCTTTGCATGCTTTTATATGCATTTCCGAAATACTTCATTATTTTCACACTATGTGGAATCTTGTTCTTAGGACAAACCGTTTCCCGAATTGCAATTCTTGCTTCGCGATCGTACCCCTTATCGAATTGCAGCTCTCACAGTTATGTCATAACCTTTCTGTAAGGTTGAGCTAGAAATCTTCTGTACAATATTTGATTGTTATTGGTCTTAGGTTTAAGTAGAGAAAAATGAGGAAGCGGGCCTATTCCGCTGACTAAGTGTAGCGGAATTATGTTATTCACGTAGCCCGTAATTGAGCGACTGCAGATAAGGATACGCGATACTCGTATGACCTTTGTAGCGACCACAATTGCTTCCCGAATTTCGACGGTTGCTTATGTCGGCGTTTTCCGACTTTGGTCACTCACTATTGGCCGTAGCGTTGCCGGCGCCACACTTTCTAAAAGGGAAATGAGCAGTCACATTGTTGCTAATAATAGCAACAATAATTGGTATAAATACTAGAATAAAATGTACTATGAAAACAAGTTATAATCTCCTATTTGTGTCTTGTATATGTTCTCAAAAATTTTACGTTTATAGACTACGTCCAAGTCTTTTAGTGTATCATAACACAAGCAGTACGATTCCGTCCCTTATGCTTGACGAAGAAGATCGTCGGGCCACACATGAATGGCTATCAATGCTTCACATTGACTAACCTCAAGAGTTTATACTCTTCATTATGGAAAGAGGCTGTCGAGTTGCTTGATAGCCTGGCCTTAGGGATCGATTTTACTAGCTTGTTACCTGCCGGGCTACTACAGGAATGCACTGACGATCTGAACAGAACGAGTATCGGATACTCGTTTTTACAGAACTCTATTGAGCTGAAGAAGTGTCAGTCTGTCCTCCTACAGCGTGCTTTAAAGGAGGAAACGCTTGTAAAACCTAGCAACGTGAATGGTCTCCAACTTGCTAGTGACTTGGCTAGTAAGGATACCCCGGAAGAATTCCAAGCCCGGTTACGCCAGCTGCCTTGGGATCAAGAAGCTGCCAGACAGTATCTTACTACCGCAGCTAAGTTTGTTGAGCGCATGTGTCTGCTCATACACATCGGTAGCGGACAGCCTGCTCGTGGTGAAGAAATGCGTAAGTGGAAGATACGCAATGTCCAATTGTCTACTAGGGATATGTTCCTAAGTGAAGGCAGGATCTTACTAATGCCTTCGTATAACAAGACAAGAAACCGCTCTTCGATGGACAGACCCACACCACGCTACCTTCCAGTATCCTTGTCATTACTGGTATTAAGGTACTATGCACTCGTCCGTCCTTTTGAGAGCATACTGCTCTATGTCACTACAGGAGATGTGAACAAGGTGAATACCTCAGAGTATTTTATGTTCGTACAACATGGAGCTACTTACGCTACTAACAATGTGAGCGAAAAGTTTCAAGCACATGTTTTCCGCCTCTTTGGAGTGTCTATGGGTTTGTCTACATATCGTCATATCGCTATGTACCTTAAGGAACGGTTTTTGCAAGGTACCGCGTATGACGATGAAAACACAGCTTTCGACTTACAGGCTGGACACACAAGAAAGACTGCAACAATAGTCTACGGAAGAACAGATGAAATGCCTGGAGTCGGATCCTCCAATCTGTTAACGCAGTCCTTAGTCGTCTCTAAGCTTTGGCAAGACTTACTAGAGATTGACGTAAGCTTGGAGCTTAATGCTCCTAGTAGTAACTCTGAGGAGGATAGTCAGAGTAATTGCCCTTGCTCTCAAGTCTCATACAAAGAGGAGAAATATCCTACAACGTCTTCTGCTTTGCGTTATGAAGACAGACAGTGTGTCACTACTAGTAAGCCCATGTCTTACCTGTAAAGTTTATACGCTCTAGCGGCGCGCATGCGATTAAATACGATCGCTGTAACACCTTGCTACTTAGTTTGGTAGGAGAATTAATAGATGATTTTATTTGTATTTTTCTAGGTTTTTTATAGCAATAATTCTGTCCAGTTTTGCATCTGGAGTGACGGTAATCCCGGAATTATTGCTAAGGTTGACCTCCCTAAGGTGGAGGTTGGAACAGGGCCTTTGAAGTAGGGACTTGCATGTCCTACTAAATGTCAAAGACAATACTCCAGATGTCTAATTGATAACTCCGGTCTAGATATCTATTTGCCACTGTCAACAGTATAAAAGGCCCGAAGTAACACTAAGATAGCTGTCGAACAATAAACTGATCAATACACATTCACCTATAACTTTCTAAACCTAAATCTTCCTTTCAAAAACTGTAGGCCTTGTCCCGTAGGTATAGTTAAGATTAGTTTTATTCAATAATTATCTACCTATTTATACAATTCTAGGACGACGCGTAAGTGTAAACAAACGCGTCGCGGTGCGCGTTAATTAACTAACGCGCGTTGCGTGGGTGCGGTCAGAGACCGCAGGCTTTCGTAGCGTAGTGCTGCGTGGCCTAGCACAACGCTGGAGCTCTCGGTGTGGTGTCCAGGTTCAGGCCCTGGTCACGTGCACACTTTTGTGAGCTTAAGGCGTTACAAAAACCATAAACGATCAGTCCAACTGCCGAGCAACCTTTCGACTCCAACCTAAATCGGAAACCTCCGTTGACAAACAGTGTCACAGTTCGATTGCCTGGTTATTTTGGTTCAAGAGATTAATTCTTATTTGGCTTCAAACGGTGATTGAAACCACTTACTCAGTTGTTAACTTGGTTCGCTTAACCGAACCTTAATTGGATAATTGCGGAAAATGTGAATTGAAGTTAAATGCTGAATAAGCTTGTAAGTGTTCAACGGCTTTCTAGCAATTGAACTTACAAGTATTTATATTAATTATGTATTTGATAATATCTTAGTAAATGAGATTGCTTATTAAGGAATCACAAGATTCCAATAAGGCAGAAGTTCCAGGCTTTGCGGAACTTGTTGATTATAGAATTGTTTAGAGAGAAACAATGTGATCACTGTTTCTCTTCCGTTCATCCGTTTGTTTGGGCGGAAGCTTGCCGTTCGTTTGGCTGCTTCATTGCCAGGTTTCCAAAAGTACATGGAGTCCATGGCAGCAGCAACACTGTAATCCTAGTAAGGTTTTTTACGGTAGACTGTAACGTGCCACGTTACGATGTGCTATTCTGGGAGAGTTGGTCGAACCAAGATTCGAACAACGAACACAGAGGAAACACATCCCCGATGAAACCACTAGGACACAGCGATTTACTTATTCCTAGGACATGGAACTGTCTAGGTAAATCGCCCTGTTCGGGGTCAGGCTTACGAAGTAAAACAGGAAAAACTATTTTTCCTGCAATAACGCTTTGCTTACGTAAGCTGAAACTTTCCAACACCTTCTAGAATACATTATTCTACAAGGTATAAATAGTTCTATAATTATTACTAATAAAACAAGCTTTTTCTTAAATACTATTTTAGGAGTTCCTTACATTTGGTTGCGAGGCAAAACTTCCGTTTTGCTTCTTGGATAAATTTTTCACCTGCTTGACCGCTGGAAAGCGTGCGTGCCGTCGCGAAGACGAGCGTTAATTTATTGGACTACTTGGAGAACCGTTGTTCTTCGTTATCCTTATTTTCTCGGATTTTTTAAATTTTTGCAAAAAAAAAAAAAAAAAAAAATTTTTATTTTATTTTATTTTATTTTATTTTCTATATTTGTTTTCTACGTGGATTATTTCGGATACCTTAAGTTTTCAAAATTTCTCGCGGATCTTTAGAGTCGGACTACTCTAGAGAAATTTTGTTTCTATTTTATTTTTTATATTTTTTATTCTTTTTAAAATTTTCTTTTGTGGTGGTGGTGATGGCAAATTTTTCTGTGCCAAGCCACAATAAGGTTCCCTCGGAACCTCCGCGCCCTTCCCTTGCGGATGTAGATCGCTTACCGATCTACAAGGGCGATCGTGATCTGGCGGTCCTGGAGTCTTGGATCGGCCAGATGACGAGATGCATCCGATTTTTGAGGGTGAGCGACGAATTCCTCCCCGAAATCGTCGGGATGCGCTTGACCGGGGAAGCACAGGATTGGTTCTGCGCTCGCTTCCCTACGTCCTCCTTCGCTTCCTTCACTTGGGAGGATTTTAGCGAAGCTCTGCGAAGCGCGTTTGCACCGTTTAACGCAACGCACCGCAGAGAGCTGGAGTACGAGAACCTGCACCAATCAGGTTCCGTACAGGAGTTTGTGGAGCGACTCCGGTCGTTCCAGAACCAGCTCAACCTGACTGATCGGCAGCTGATCAACAATTGATCGCCCGATCGGACCCTCTCGTGGGGCGCCGGCTCATGGCCACGACCTTCGAAACGTTCGAGGCCGCGGCCCGCGCTGCCCTTTCCCTCGGCGACCCCTCGGTCGTCCCGATGGACCCGTACTACCGGTACCCAGGGTCCTCGGCTTATTCCCCCGCACCACGTGCGCCTGAGATCGACGATCCCATGCACGTGGATGCTTCGCGCATTCGCTCAGCGGCACCTCCGTCCAATGAGGTGCGCTGCTTCCGTTGCCAACGCCTGGGTCATCTGGCGTCGCAATGCAACTACCCCCGCAGACGTCTTCGTCAACGTGGGGGCCGTCCTCGTCTCCGTGCCAACCAAATCTTGTTCGACGAATATGGTAACGAGAAACGTCGAACAAAACACGGATTCAGACGAAGAAGTTGCAGAGCAGCAACAGGAAGTAGATAGTGAATACAATTTTATTAAAAATTACTACGATTACGCGAAGGGAAATAAAGTAAACAAGGGAAATTTAATTAGAAAGACCTCGGTCGAGGTCAAAAAACAAAAAACAAAACTGTTGTTGCGTCAAAACCAACAACAGTCGGGGTGCGTCGTGGTGGGAATGAAAATTTTCATGGTGTTCATGGTGGAGTTGTTGCCATGGAAACAGTCGTTCCTCACTCTACCACCGTATCCAGTGGGGAAGAAGTGGAGGCCTCGCCCCCACCCGCTCCACTGAGCGATCAGCAGGACCCCGAGATCGCCGCCGCCGAAGATCGCCGCCGCCGCCGAAGATGAATGCACGGTCGAAGGAGTCAAAACGGTCGAAGGAGTCAAAACGACGGCCTTGCTGGACACATATCGGAGCGATTCGCGACAGAGCACAGGATGCCCGTTGTGTCGATGCCCCCAAAAGCGGTTAGCTTGGCTGTCGACACAAAGAACGATCTTCATTACCAAATACACCAAACCTCTGAATGTCAAGATTGGTAATGTGGAGTCGTTGCAGAGCTTCTTCGTGGTCGAGCGGTCTGATGACCAGGAGGTAATCCTGGGTATCCCGTTCTGGAACGAGTTCGAAATTCGACTCACCCCCGCGGGTGTTCGAATTCGAGAGGAGCTCATACCCCTCCAAAAGGGGGTAAGGGGGTTCTAACTCACAGCTGAGGATTGAGTGTGTGTCGGCGAAGTCGATGTACAAGCAACTGAAGCGTGAGGAGGAAATCGAATGCCTCTACTTGGGACAGGTCTCCATGCGACCGCCTGGGTGTGAGGAGGAGAACCCCTGCATCCACAACCCAAGGATGCGGATCTGGAGGCTCTCCTGGAGAAATACCAGGATGTGAGCCCAGAGAAGCTCCCACCGGGAGTGGTAGAGAGAGCGGTAGACCATCGTCTACCCCTGAAGGAGGGCTCCCAGCCCATCTACAGGCCGATATACAGGCTCTCGAAGGAGGAGCTGGACGAGATGAAGCGTCAGCTCACCGAACTTGAACAGGCGGAGAAGATCCAACCGTCGTCGTCACCATACGGCGCGCCCGTCCTGTTCGTTCGAAAGAAAGACGGGTCCCTACGGATGTGCATTGACTACAGAGGACTCAATGACCAGACCGTGAAGGACCGATACCCACTGCCCCTAGTGGATGAGCTGCTGGATCGTATCTACGACGCTAGATACTTCAGTAAGCTAGACTTGACCTCAGGGTACCATCAGATTCGGATCTGCCCTGAGGACGTCTACAAGACGGCGTTCAGGACAAGGTACGGGCACTACGAATTCAAAGTGATGCCCTTGGCCTGACCAACGCGCCGGCCACCTTCCAGCGTCTGATGAACCGAGTGTTCAAGGACCTCCTGGACGAGTGTGTGATCGTCTACCTAGACGATATCCTGGTGTTCTCCAAGACCCGGGAGGAACATCTCCGACACCTGGAGGAGGTGTTCAAGCGCCTTCGGGAAGAGCAGCTATACGCCAGCCCGAAGAAGTGCGAGTTCATGAAGCCGGAGGTCAACTTCCTAGGCTTCATCGTCGGAGGAGGGGTCCTGAAGACAGACCCCCGATTGTCAAGGCCGTGAAAGAGTTCCCAAGGCCAGTATCGGTGAGGGACCTGCAGCGGTTCCTGGGGATGTGCAACTTCTACAAGAAGTTCATCCAGGACTACTCGAAGAGGGTAGCAACCTTGACATCCAGGGCGGGATCCTCCAAGGCGAACAGAAACTCCCGACCAGTGCGCTGGGATGAGCAAGCTGAGAAGGAGTTCAAGGATGCCAAGCAGGCGTTGACTAGCGCACCCTGCCTGAAGATACCGGACCCGAACGGTAAGTTCGAGGTCTACACAGACGCCAGTGAGGATGCCAAGGCTGTAGGAGCAGTGCTAATGCAAGACGGCACCCTTGTGCGTATGAGTCGAAGAAGCTCAATGTCCATGAGCTGAACTACTCAGTGTACGATAAGGAGTTGGTAGCGCTAATGCAGCCTTAGGCAAGTGGAGACCATTCCTCCTGAATGGTCAGAAGGTCACAGTGTTCACGGATCACCGGGCGCTTGTGTACCTTAAAACTATGAAGCATCTGAACGGGAGACAATCCCGTTGGCTAACAAAACTGGCAGAGTTTGACCCGGACATCCAGTATAAACCCGGCAACAAAACCAGGTAGCAGATGCCCTGTCCCGTGTCGTAGTGGAATCGTTGTGCCCGATCGACGATAGTTCCGAGATCGAATCCCAGCGCAACCACTATTCACAGGATGAATACTTGGCCCCAAATGGGAATCAGCAGCTGCTGAGCAACCAGAAGGGGACGACGACCAGCGGTTCTGCATTGAAGACGGTCTACTGTACTACCGTAACAATGCTGAGCAGCCATGGCGCCTGTGTGTGAGTCAGGAGCAACTACGCAAGAAGCTGCTACACGACCACCACAGCTCGGCACTCGCCGGCACCCAGGAGTTGACAGGACATACGGAAAGTTGTCCAGGTCCTTCTACTGGCCCAAGATGGAAGAGGACATTCGCAAGTTTGTCAAGGAGTGTCCTCAGTGCCAACTGACTAAGTCCTCGAACCAGAGGCCCCAGGGACCACTACAACCTATGAGTATCCCCACCAGGCCCTGGGAAGAGATATCAATCGACTTCCTGATCATGCCCAAGTCAGAAGAGGGCAACGACATGATCATGATGGCGGTAGACCGCCTAACAAGAGAACGGCCGTACAGGCCTGCAGGACGACAATGTCGACGGCAGAACTGGCTGAGGTGTTCTTCGAGTTAGTGATCAGACGCAATGGTCGCCCTAAGGCCATTACCTCAGACAGAGATCCTAAGTTCACATCGGCATTCTGGCTAGCAATACAGAAGGCTCTAGGACAAAGCTGAGGATGTCTACAGCCGCGCATCCCCAGACAGATGGCCAAACTGAACGGACCATCAGAACCTTCAAGGGGATGCTGACTACGCTTACGATGGACAACCCATCACACTGGGAACGCTACCTTGGAAAGACGGAGTTTGCATACAACGATGCAACTCACTCCAGCATTGGAATGACACCCTTCTACGCTAGCAAGGGCTACAATCCAACTGGAATTAGCAAGGTGAATGCGACCTCAGTTCCTGTCGCGGATTCCTACGTCGAACGCCTTAGTGATGTATTAGCTAAGGCTAGGGATTCTATTCAACACGCTCAGGAGAGCCAAGAGCGACAGGCGAACAAGTCCAGAAGGGAAGTCGAGACTCTACAACCTGGAATGCTTGTCAAAGTCCGCCGTACAGACGGACAAGTACGGAACTTGGAACGGAGTGGGATGGCCCCTTCAAGTCATCAAGATGGTTGGTCCCAAGCCGTCAAGCTACTACTGCCTGAAGACGCGCGTGCACACCCGGTGTTCAACATCTCTCGTATTGAACGATACTACGGAGAACTACCGGACGAGGAGCCAGAGGACCCTACCACTGAGGCCGAAGAGCGCTACGCTGTCGAGGAAGTGCTCGACCACGAGGTCCGGTCAGATGGTCCCTATACTTAGTGCGCTGGGACGGCTACACCGAGGAGGATGATTCCTGGGAGCCCGCAGCTTGTCTCACCGAGAAGTCTATCAACGACTACTGGGCGAAGCGCAAGGCTTCCGGAGGGGTGACTCAAAGTGGAGAGGGGAGAGTGTAACGTGCCACGTTACGATGTGCTATTCTGGGAGAGTTGGTCGAACCAAGATTCGAACAACGAACACAGAGGAAACACATCCCCGATGAAACCACTAGGACACAGCGATTTGCTTATTCCTAGGACATGGAACTGTCTAGGTAAATCGCCATGTTCGGGGTCAGGCTTACGAAGCAAAACAGGAAAAACTATTTTTCCTGCAATAACGCTTTGCTTACGTAAGCTGAAACTTTCCAACACCTTCTAGAATACCTTATTCTACAAGGTATAAATAGTTCTATAATTATTACTAATAAAACAAGCTTTTTCTCAAATATAATCTTAGGAGTTCCTTACAGAAACCCTCGGAATCCTCTATATTGGCATCCTTGTATTCCATGTCTTCTTCCATGATGATTTCCTTCGCTCCAGCTGATGAAGGTTTAGGTAATTCTATGAATATAAATATCAGCGGCCAGTCTTTACGCCAAGGTTCAACAGTTATTTAGATAGAATAAATTTTATTCTACAACTAATCTAGAGGATTGTTGTGCGTTCGTTCTGGTGGAGCTAGGCTCCGAGGTATACGCACAACTTCCTTACGGGACTGTAGCGCAGTCCCTTGTTCGTAGTTTAGCGACGTTGCGGTCGCTCACAATATAGCTTAGTGAGGGCTAGCGATCGTCAGGATTGGATCCTGACAATAAATTACTGTAAGAGCGACTGAATTCTTCAGTCGTTCACTAACAGTGTTTTCACACCGTCTACCTTAGATTGTGAATAACCATTAAACTTATCTTGACGACTTTTAAGCGAAGCTTATTCAATTAAGGTGTTCCTATCTGAGATAGATAGTTTGTCACCGGACATTCGTAATACAGCTCTTTTACGAGAAACAAGACCCTTCACGGAATCCCGCCGTGACAGAACAGAAAAAGTCCCCGTGACCTAGTGGTTTCATTGCGGATGTGTATCCTCTGTGTTCGTTGTTCGAATCTTGTTTCGACCTACTCTACCAGAATAGCGCACCGTTAAGTAGCACGTTACAACCCCCAGTGTGACTGCGTTTTAGGTGCTTATAAGTTTGAGGAGGCTTATTCCAATGCTATCCTTTACAGTCAGGAAGCATTTTTCGACTACTTTTACGCTCTACAGGAGGAACGAATTACTATTCGACCTATTCCTTTTGCGAATATCTTGCGAAATTGTTTTTTGTACGACAAAACGATTTTCGCAGAAAAGGAAAAACTACTGGAATATCTTAAGGAGAGAAACTTGTCATTGAGTTTAATACTAAAATCTATTAAGTTTGTTGATGTGCAAGTTTTAAAATTTCCCTTTGCGGATGTTTTAGTAAAAGTTAATTTGCAATAAAATTTTATTTCTTTATACTAGTAATAAACTATTTCTAGAGTTTGAGAAAGTTATTATTTTCAACATTGGCCGTGAAAATTTTTTGCTCTATTTTTGGTGGTGAGTTTTTTTGGTGGTGTGGTAATGAAACTCTGACTAAAGTCGCAAGTACACCATTAGTCTTTATAGCTCGTAGATTCGCGGTACACATTGAGTCTTAGGGTTATTGTAGCTCGTAGTTTTTAATAAATCTTATTCAAAAATGTCGTGCGAAAAGGCTATGCAAAGTTACGAGGTTGGTTGCTTAACGAGAGTTGTAACTGCGTACAAACTTTTGCCCGAGGAAGGCCTTAGGGATAGTTCGTTAAGATTATTGCAAACATTCTATCCCATTGGAATATCGTCCTCAGACTTTGGCATGTTTCTATATTGCCATGAGTGTGAGATTTTGTTGCAAGAAATGGACGTCATCAACCACTTCTTTCTCACAAGCCAAAAGATGTGGGCAGTAGCATTCTCATTCCTGAGGATTATGAACCCCCGGAAAATGTAAGCTGTGGGCCCGAATCTGACGAGACTATCATACATCTAGCGTGCGAGCTAGATACCAAATTCGTTAATCCAGCCTCGAATTCGATGGATTCTGACGAGGAACTTGAGGAGTACGAGAGTCAATTGGAGTACTTGCTAGATCCCATCAGGGAAGATCTTGTCTTGACTCGAAAACAGATCCTTAATCTGTTTGAGCCCGTGTCTCGTTTTCCTACCAGGTCATTACTTCCGGGGATACAAACAACGAATCATGTCCTGGAATGTTGCAAATGTTTATTTTATGATTCCAAGGAATTCAAAAAGCATGTGCAACTGCACCATCAAGAACGAGAACCCCCTAAAAAGTTCGTAATCGTTCAAAAGCTGAAAGTTTCGTCTCCCGACGCAAATGAAGACGAAACTAAAACTCTAATATTTCCGGTGTAGGCCTTGTCCCGTAGGTATAGTTAAGATTAGTTTTATTCAATAATAATCTACCTATTTATACAATTCTAGGACGACGCGTAAGTGTAAACAAACGCGTCGCGGTGCGCGTTAATTAATTAACGCGCGTTGCGTGGGTGCGGTCAAAGACCGCAGGCTTTCGTAGCGTAGTGCTGCGTGGCCTAGCACAACGCTGGAGCTCTCGGTGTGGTGTCCAGGTTCGGGCCCTGGTCACGTGCACCTTTTGTGAGCTTAAGGCGTTACACCTTCTCACCTCCAGAAAAGAGCACACCCTCCGGCACCTCCCCACCTAGTGCCTTTACTTTTCGCCAGTACGTCCGGATGACGTCTGGCGCAATGTGGTCGGCGGGCTCCCAGACGTCGTCTTCTTCGGTATAGCCCGACCACCGGACCAAGTACGACCACTTCCCATAGTGGTTCGCGTGTGCCAGGAGTTCTTCGACGTCGTATTCGACGTCAATGGATCCGTCTGGATTGTACGCTTCGGGAGGAAGCGTACCATGGTAAGTTTTAAGGCGCTCGATGTTGTACACCGGGTGAGCCTTCGAGTCGGGGGGCAATTGGAGCTTTGCGATGTTCCCCCGTCTCTTCAGAATTTTAAATGGGCCGTCCCAGCGGCGACCCATCTTCGTTCCCATGTTTTTGATTCGTTTTACTAACGCGAATCGTCCAGGAATTAGATCTTCGTCCGGCTCCCTCCGGTGCTTGTTCCCTTCCCTCTCCTGGTGCTCCTGGGCCCGCTGCATTGAGTCGCGGGCCCTGCAGATAGTGTCGTTCAGGCTCGAGAGGTATTCCTCTGCAGCTGGCTCGTCACTAACTGCATGGCGGGCGATCCCAGTGGGAGTAAAACCATAATTGGCTTGGAAGGGAGTTGTACCAATCGATGAGTGCACGCTGTCATTGTACGCGTACTCTACGAGAGGGAGCAGGGATTCCCATCTGCTCGGGTCGCGCCAGGCAAGCGTCCTGAGCATCTGCTTGACAGTCCGGATGGTTCTCTCGGACTGTCCGTCGGTCTGTGGATGTGCGGCCGTCGACATCTTGAGCTTCGTGCCCAAGATTTTGTGTACCGCCTTCCAGAAACGGGCCTTAAACCTCGGATCCCGGTCTGAGGTGATTGTTTCAGGCAGCCCGTGCAGCCTAAAGACGTTGCGGACAAACAGGTCCGCCGTTTCTGTTGCTGAGATGGTCTGTCGGCACGGTGCCAACACGACCATCTTCGTGAGTCGATCTACGACCACGAGAACAGCGTTGTTGCCCTCGGCGTCCGTCGCCGTCATGGGCCCGAAGAAGTCCATGGCGATTTCTTGCCATGGGCGAGTGGGAATGCTCATGGGTTGCATCAACCCTTGAGCTGGTCCAGAAGTACCTTTGGAGAGCTGGCAATCGTGGCACTCTTTAACGAACTTCTGGACATCGCGATACATCCGGGGCCAGTAGAACACGCGGGCCAGTTTCGCATAGGTTCTGTCGACTCCCGGATGGCCTGCTATCGGTGTGCTGTGATGGTCGAACAGCAGTTTCTGCTTTGTAGACCCAGCACTGACGCATAATCGCCAAGGCAATTGGTGATTATTGCGATAATAGAGAAGACCGTCTCGAATCATGAAGCGGTCGTTCTCGCCAGGCGTCTCGTTTTCCCGCTGGGAATTCTGCAATAGCTCCCAGCGCTCCTTCCACTCTGCTTCTTCCGGATAAGAAGCTCGTAATAAAATTTTTTCTTCCTCATCTGTAATAGGGCAGATAGATTTCATTACTATTCGAGAAAGTGCGTCGGCGACGGGATTGTCAGCACCAGGTGTGTAGCTAATTAGAATAGGAAATTGATCCAGTTTTCCCTCCAACGAGCCAAACGACCTTCGACGTGTTTCTGATTCATGAAATCCTGTAATGACTTGTGATCGGTGTGCACCACAAAGTCTTGTGCCATGAGGAACGGCCGCCATTTCGTAACCGCGTGGACGATTGCAAGCAGCTCTTTCTCCCGGACCGAGTAATTGAACTCATGCTTGTTCAATTTCTTGGATTCGTACGCACATGGATGCCCGTCTTGCATCAGCACGGCGCCGATCGCCTTCGCGTTTTCGCTCGCGTCGGTGAAGAGCTCAAACTTGCCATTGGGATCGGGGATTTTGAGGCAAGGAGCGGACGTAAGCGCTCGTTTTACTGCCTGAAACTCCTTTTCACAGGTCTCATCCCAATCCACCGGCCTGGTGTTTCGATTGGACTTCGAGGATCCGGACCTCGACGTTAAAGTCGCAACCATTGAAGAGTAGTTTTTAATAAATCTTTTATAAAAGTTACTCATACCTAAGAAACGCTGTAATTCCTGTACTGTCGACGGCCTGGGGAATTGTTTGACCTTGTTGACTAGACTTTCGTCGGTCTGAATTTCCCCTCCGCCAACCACATACCCCAGGAAGTTAACGCGCTTCCTGAGGAAATCACATTTCTTTGGGCTCGCGAAGAGCCTTGCGTTTCTTAAACGCCTGAAGACTTCGTCCAAAAGCTTCAGGTGTTCGTCTTCCGTCTCTGAAAAGACGAGAATGTCGTCGAGATAGACGACAACGCCTTTGTTGAGGAGGTCGCGGAAGACGTTGTTCATGATCGACTGGAAGGTCGCAGGGGCATTGGTTAGCCCAAACGGCATTACCTTCCATTGGTAATGGCCGAACTGCGAGCTGAAAGCCGTCTTGAACTTGTCCTCAGGCTTCACTGGGATCTGGTGATAACCTGAGGCCAAATCGAGTTTGCTGAAGACTCGCGCGCGGTATACGCGGTCCAGCAACTCGTCAATTAAGGGCAAGGGATACTTGTTCTTAATTGTTTGTTCGTTCAGGCCCCGGTAGTCTATGCACATGCGTAGACTACCATCCTTTTTCCTGACGAACAGCACCGGGGCGCCATACGGCGATGTGGACGGTTCAATGCGCCCCGATGCAATTAACTCGTTCAGCTGTCGGTCCATTTCTTGGATCTCTGGGGCCGACAGTCTGTAACGAGGCCTGTGGACTGGCCGTGACCCCGGTTTCAGCGGGATGTCATGGCTAGGAACCGCGAACTCCTTCGGGACGTCTGGTAATTTCAAAGGTAAGACGTCCTTATTCTTTTTAATGTTGCTAACAGGTTCGGATTCCCGTCCGCTAGGTCTTCCAGGTGTTTCTCCTTGTCGTCGGCGACTTTGATCGACAGGAGGAACACCTCTTCCACGTCTTCTGGCTGCGCCAGTTGCCTTGTCGTAGCTCTTTTCGACAGGCACTGGATTCTCACTGGCGCAGCCCGCACTTCTGCTTCGCTGGGTGTTACCGTTGGCACCCAGCTATTCCCAATTCGGGCCCTGCCGTCCCCTAGCTGGACGGAAAACTCATTCCAGAAGGGGATGCCCAGGATGAGGTCGGGGCCCGAGTCTTGGCTTACGACGTAGAAGCATTGTTTTGTTTCTACGTCGCCGACTCGCAATGCGAGCGGAGGGGTCTGTTCATCGAGCAGCAACTCCTGCTCCGTTTCCATTGCGAGTGCCACGGGTACTGCCTGGTTTTGGTGACCGGCAGCCCGTGCTTTTGACAAAGCTGCGTGACACGACGTAAGTCGCGCAGCCGGAATCCAGCAGAGCTTGGCCTTTGTGGCCGACCAGCTGGCAGTTGACCTGCGGCGGTGAACACACTGCTGGAGGGACTATTGTCAGCTGGCGACAAATAACTGGTAAGTCTGATGATGCATCGACGAAGGCCTCATCGTCTGCATCGGAACAAGAATCCTCGGAGCTGTCCTGTGCGTCCGTTGACGCATCTTCAGGTTCGAATTCGCCTCCTGCGTCTTCGAAATTGTCTTCTGAGTCCTCGTTGTTGTCTGAGGACTCTTGCTCGTCGGACGAGCTGTCCTGCTCGAAGTCGCTGTCCGCGTCTTCGAAGTCTTCTTCGCTTTCTTCGCCCTCTGCGAAGTCAGACTCGTCTTCTGAGGACTCGTCGTCCTCCTCCCAGTCGGAATCGCTGGTTTCTGTTGGAGAGTCCACCTCTTGGGACTCAATCCCTGCAGCTGAGACGCTGCCTTCGTCCTCGCTGGACGGTTCTTCCTCCTCCTCTGTCTCCTCTGGTTGTCTCTCCTCCTCCTCGCTGTCCGAATAGGTTCGTAACTTATTCATTACTAATCCTACTAGGGCATCGAGCTGGTCCTGAGACATCCCCGTCTTGGCAGCTGGGTTTTCTGCCGCAGTTGGAGCTGCAGGACTCAGCTGCATTGCCTTGACGCGGCGTTTTGGCTTGCCGCGTCGCTTCGCTTTTGCCTTCTGCTTCTTTGCAGGGCAGTCCGCTGCTCGATGGCCGGGCTTTTGACAATTCAAGCAGCGGCCAGAGCGAAAAATGCGGACTAGCTCGTCATCGCTCAAGTCTCTGAGCGCGGCGAGCCGGAGGCGAAGGGCGTCCACTTGCATTGGATCATCGAATCCAATGCTGGCGGGAGCGGGAGTGGAGGGCGCGCTGTGGGCACTGCGTTCGACGGAAAGGTCCTCATCGTCGTCGCCCTCAGCGCTAATAATCCTCAGCATGTCGCTGAGTGTCTTGGGCTTGCGGATGTCGAGCTCCTTGCGAATGCGTCGCTTGACGCCTTCGTGGAGGACATCCATAACCGCCCATTCGGGGAGGCCGAGCGTCGCCTGATACTGGTTCACCTTGTCCACGAACTCGTGGACCGAACCAGTCTGGCGGAGGCGGTAAAACTGGCGTCGATGCTTGTCCAAAGCATCGGTAGGGATGAAGGCATCCCGCAAATACGCCTTGAAGGCTTCCCAAGAAACCTTCCCGTCCTCGAGCTGGCTGAACAGTGTCGTGTCCAGCTCACATCTCGACGCGGCCTCTCCTGTCAGATTGTGGAAGGCCATCCAGGCCTTCCTCTTAGCAGAGGTCTTGTGCCAGCGGAAGAATCGCTCAAGACCTTTGATCCACTCCGTGAAGACGCGCAGATCGCGTTGTCCTCTGTACGGAGCGGGCTTGGAAACCCACGACGAGGTTTCCTTGTCCTTATCCTTCTCTTTCTTTGTTAGAGCGAGAAGGATTTCTCCCAGACGTTGAATCTCTGGGAAAGTAGCAGCGTTTTCCTGCTCAACGCCTTCCATTTAGATCGTAGAAAAATAAAAAAGTTGTAAATTTGAAAAACGAAAAACTTTCCACGACAAGATAAGAACTCTTCTATTGGATCAGAAGAGCCTCGCAACCAAATGTAGGCCTTGTCCCGTAGGTATAGTTAAGATTAGTTTTATTCAATAATTATCTGCCTACTTATACAATTCTAGGACGACGCGTAAGTGTAAACAAACGCGTCGCGGTGCGCGTTATTAATTAACGCGCGTTGCGTGGGTGCGGTCAGAGACCGCAGGCTTTCGTAGCGTAGTGCTGCGTGGCCTAGCACAACGCTGGAGCTCTCGGTGTGGTGTCCAGGTTCAGTCCCTGGTCACGTGCACACTTTTGTGAGCTTAAGGCGTTACAGAGGACCAACCATTCGTCCAACTTGAGGACCGTACGGAATCGGTCCAGCTCCGTGATGAAGTCGAGCGCCGACCCTTTCTGTCGGCACTCATAGAATTGAAGCCGATATCGCTTCAGGGCGTCGCCTGGGGTAAATGAGCGCTTCAAGTACGTCTTGAGCTCGAGCCACGAGAGCGAGCCTTCCTCGAGTCCTGGGTGCAATCGCGGGTCCACGTCGCAGCGATCTAGCGCGGCTCCTGTCAGGAAATTGTAGGCGGTCCAAGCCTGCTTCTTGGTAGCGATGTCGCGGGTTCGCAAGAATCGCTCAACGGCGCGAATCCAGTTCTGCAGAACAAGCAGATCCGGCGTGCCGTCGTACAAGAAAGCATTGAGAGCCCACAACCAATCCTCCGCGTGGAG
>NW_011627866.1:22162-29137 GCF_000149845.2 Schizosaccharomyces japonicus yFS275
CATTTTACCTTCCCATTCTGCCACTCCTCCCACCTGCTCTCCTTTGTTGTCAAAGTCGCGGCCTAACACCGTCAAGCGTAGCTCTTTGTCAGCGTACAGTCAACTGCTCGGTTTCGCGAACCATGCCTTTTCACTGTTAGCCCAAGCGAGAAACAGCGACCTTTAACGTGCTGTTAGAACTCATCCGTGTTTGCACTAGGACGTAACCAAAAAATACCGGAACGGAGACAAAATGTGAAATGGAACTCACCCGAGACAAAAAATACCGCGTCCTAACACAGTCTTGTCAGTCAATACAAAAATTGTTTTGATTATTGTAGCCAATACCAAGTTGCAATCGTGTTCGTCAGCAAAGTATACATTTTCTACGCTCGGTTATAACCTGGGTTTATTTTTCAAGTAATTTCCGGATACTAAAAATAAAATGTAAATTGTTACGAAGTCTCTAGGATGACTTCGTAAGGAATTATTCGCGTTTCTAGAAAACGCACTTTGCATACTTTCATATGCAATTCCGAAAAACTTAGTCGTTTTCAGACGATGTACAAAAATGTTTTTCGGTCATACCCTTTCTCGAGTTGCAATTCTTGCACTTCTGTCATACCCTTTCCAAAAAGGGAATGACCAGTCACATTGTTGCTAATAATAGCAACAATAATTAGTATAAATATTAGAATAGAAACTACTAATAAAACAAGTTCTATTCTCCTATCCTTTAGTGTATAAGTTCTTAAAACTTATACTTTCGTTTGATACGTCTAAGTCCTTTAGCGTATCATAACATTTGGTTGCGAGGCCTTTTTCTGGTAAGGCCTAACCTGTCCACCCGTCAACCTGGATCCTGTCTCCCTGTCCTCCCTGTTCTCGGAGCTTGCCTTGTCCCCGTCTCCTGTGTCTCCTGTGTCTCCTGGTCCTCCTGTTTTCCCTGCCCTTCCTGTGTCTCCCGGTCTCCCTGTGTCGTCCTCGTCCCCTGCTTCCCAGATGTCTATTCCCGTTGAGTCAGCCATCCCCGACTCCCCTGTGTCCCCCAACCCCTTCCTGGCTTCCGGCTTCCCCAATCTCAATGTCTATTTGAGATTGGCAGAATACCAAGGTGAGCGCGATTCGGCCACCCTGGAATCCTGGATCGAAGCATGGACACTCACCCTGTCCATCTTTCCCCTTCGTCCTCGTCAGCTTGGTTGGATTCTAACCAACAAGCTCAAGGGGCAAGCCACCTTGTGGTTTCGTGCTACTTTCCCCGCCGAGCAGCATGAAAACCTAAGCTGGAAGGAGGTGTGTGAACGACTTCGCACTTATTTCGTGCGCCCCGACGAGCTCTTGGACCTTCAAAACCGGTTCCTATGTTTGGAACAAACCGGTTCAGCCCGGGCTTTCATCGACGAGCTTCAACAGCTACGTCTGGTCCTCAAGAAGACCGAAGCCGATGTCTTGGCCAAACTCTACGCCCAGACCAAGGAACCCTTGCGCGGAGAGATGAAACTCCGTCGCCCAACGACCCTCAACGAAGCCATTATCTTGGCTAGCGTTTTGACGATGCTGGTGTCTTCAACAGACGTAATACAGCCAATCGTCCCTCCACGTTCCCGTTTGCTGTCCCCTCTGGTCCAACTCCTCGTTTTGGACCAAGTCCTTCTTCGGACACATCGGCTGGCGACCCAATGGAGGTCGATGCGATGCGTCTGAACCCGCTGTCTCCCCAAGAGCGAGAGCAACTCCGTCGTCGCCGTGCCTGCTTCAAGTGCAGACAACCCGGGCATTACGCCCGTGATTGCCCTACAAGACGCCGAGCACAGGCCCCAGTCCCGGTGCAGTATGCACAAGTGCAGCAACCACAGCCGCCACCCTATTACTACCCTCAACAGGCGTACTCTGCTCCCTGGCCCCCAGTACCCCAAGCTCCGTCCTCTGCTTCCTGGCCCGTGGCGCCCCAAGCTTCATCTCCTGCTCCTTGGCCTCCGGCCTCTCAGGCGTCCCCTTCTGCTCCTTGGCCTCCTGCTCCCCCTGTCTCATACCCAACGATGCCACCTGTCCCTAGTGCTGTCCCAACTGCCCAATTGATCCCGTCCAACATGCAGCAACACATGACTGCACCTGTCCACTCAAACAACCGTGGACAACAATTAGGTAGTTCAATCGATCTTCTTACCCAGTACATGGCGACGGAACAGGTGGAATCAAAGGTAGTATGCGAGTCAGGAAAGGAGAAAAACAATAACCAGGCGAAGCAACCGGAAATCCGCTTACCACGCCAAGTCGAGTGTAACCTCCTTGGCCCCCGTATGCCCCGATTAACCCGTCTTCCCCATGTAGAGGCCCAAGTCGGCAGTTGCAATGCAGTAGCCCTGCTTGATACAGGCTGTGCAACTTGCTTAATGACCCAGGCCTTTGCCTACAAAGCCGGCATCCCCACGATACCTATCCCAGAGGTACCAGTAACCCAAGCCAACGATGGAGGTCCCTACCAGACTGGCTTTACGGAAATCACCCCGCCAGTCCGGTTCCAAGTCGGTGGACGACAATTCGAAGATGTATTCTACATCTCTAACTCTTCGAACTACGACTTGTTGTTGGGCGGCCCTTTCCTACAGGACGCCAACCCCCAACTCGATCTGGCCAGCAAGCAAGGAAGCATCGGCTCTGCTAGATTCTCTTGGTCTGACCCAGGTTCTAAGGTTACCGTAAACCTAGTGAGCCCAAGAGAACTCAAGAAGGATCTCCGCCAACCTAAGGAGCTCCTTATGGTAATGGTTGCCCACTTGGCACCAATGAAGGAGGACCCATACAAGACACCCGACTGGGTCCTTAATGAGTACTCAGACATTGGAGCCAACGAGTTCACCCAAGGCCGAATAGCCAAGACCGCGCCGGCCGAGATCGAGACGATTCCGGGAGCGGCGCCGCCCTCCAGAAGCCCGTACCACTTGTCCGTGCCTGAACTCGAAGAGTTACGCAAGCAACTCGACGACCTCCAGCAGAGTGGCCGCATCCAGCCGTCCACGTCCCCGTATGGAGCGCCTGTCCTTTTCGTAAAGAAGAAGGATGGCACACTCCGCATGTGCGTTGATTACCGGGCTCTTAACAACATCACCATTAAGAACCGGTATTGCCTCCCCCGTATTGACGAGCTGATCGAGCAAGTACACAACGCAAGGTACTTCACCAAGCTCGATCTGCTCTCGGGATATCACCAAATCCCCATTGCAGAAAAGGACACCCACAAGACGGCCTTCCGAACCCGATATGGCCATTACGAGTTCCTCGTCCTCCCTTTGGACTCACCAACGCCCCGGCAATTTTCCAATCCCGTATGAACGATCTGTTCAGAGACCTGCTTGATAAGTGTGTCGTAGTATACTTGGACGACATACTTATATTCTCAAGGACCAAGGAAGAACATGACCGACACCTAAGAACGGTCCTCGATAGACTCCGAGAAGCCCACTTCACCGTCAAATGGAAGAAGTGCAGCTTCTATATGCCGGAAGTCGAATACCTAGGCTTCATCGTCGGCGGCGGACAAGTCAAACCCAACCCCGATCTCGTTCATGCCATCAAGAAATTCCCCCGGCCAACGACTGTACAGAAGCTTCAGTCATTCCTAGGAATGGCGAACTTTTACAAACAGTTCATTAAGAACTATTCTGAGGTCGCGGCACCCATGTTCGGCCAAGCAGGAACCACCAAGGGCCAATCCAACAACCGACCGGTATCTTGGACAGACAAGATGGAGCAGGCATTCAACGAACTTAAAACTAAGCTTAGCACTGCTCCAGTCCTGAAGATCCCAGACCCACATCGGCCTTTCGAAGTTACGACCGATGCTAGCGAGAATGCCATGGCCATTGGGGCTGTATTGACACAGGACGGACACCCTTGTGCGTTCGAGTCTAAGAAACTCGACCCTGCTGAGCGCAACTACTCAGTGCAGGACAAGGAGACCGCCGCCATCGTCTACGCCTTGAAGAAATGGCGACACCTGCTAGCGGGCAAACCCACCGTGGTCTATACAGATCATCGCTCCCTGGTGCACCTGTTCACCCAAAAGGAATTGAACAGCCGGCAACGACGCTGGCAAGACTTTTTGGCCGACTACATTCTGGATATCAGGTACAAACCCGGCAAGGAGAATGTAGTCGCCGATGCCCTTTCTCGTGTACGCCTAAACGCACTGTCGGTCTCGAGCGTAACAGTGGAACGCCTTGAGAAGATCCGTGCCAACTACGAGAAGGACACAGAACTCTCCTCCCCGTACAAAGAATTGAAGGAAGGGAGAGTGCCCAAACAGAACCGTTCCATGGAATACTTCTGTTTAGGCAACAACGATATGCTCTACTACCACAGTGGAGCCGGCGAACCGTGGCGACTAGCAGTTGCAGGTGATGACATTAAACAGGAAATCCTAGCCGACTGTCATCACAGCAACACAGCTGCACACCCCGGCGTCTCTGGGACTTGGGCACTAATCGCCAGAGACTACTACTGGCCACGCCTGGACAAGGACGTCAAGACGTACGTGAACCAATGTCATGAGTGCCAAATGACAAAGGTTCCCAGAAGGCCGCCCATGGGTCTACTACATTCCATCGAAGTCCCAAAACGCCCTTGGGAAGTCATCACCATGGACTTCGTAGGCCCATGCAAAACTGCTACGGATAGCGGTAACAATTTTATTCTCGTTGTCGTCTGTGCACTAACGAAGATGGCACACTTCATTCCGCTGACGTCTAACTGCACTTCGGAGACAGTTGCTCAAGCCTTCGTGAACAACGTCTTCCGCCTCCACGGTCTGCCTAAGTCAATCATCAGCGACCGTGACCCCCGATTTATCTCTAAGTTCTGGGAAGAACTTATGGTTGTGTTAAACGTAAGGCTGAGACGTTCAACAGCAAACCACCCGCAGACAGACGGCCAAAGTGAGAGAACGATTCAAACCCTTAAGGGTAAGCTTCGGACTCTCATGATGAACGAGGAAAATGCGGCCAATTGGGACTTACTACTCCCAACCATCGAGTTTGCATACAACAATAGTGTGCACTCAGCGACTCAGGACACGCCTTTCCGTCTGAACTACGGATTCCACCCATGCAGCCTCCCCGATGGCTACGCCATTCGTGTTCAAGGGTTAGAAGACTACCTTGAAACCCTTGAATCAGCCGTACCTATGGCTAAGGACCGACTTGTACGAGACAAGTTTCGCCAACAGGAACGAGTTGACAAGCACAGGCTGGACCCCGAAGAGCAAATCCAGCCCGGCTCACACGTCGCCATACGGCGCAGGAAGGAAAACGTTGCGTTTGGAGAACCTCTCTATGACGGTCCCTACAAGGTCATAGAGTTCGTTGGCCCCAACGCTGTGCGCATCGAGTTGCCTACTGGCACGAATGCACACGACGTAATCAACCTGCAGCACGTCAAGGTATACAACGGCGAACCCCCCAGTTTTCCCTCACCGGTACTCGAGGATGAGGACGGACCGCAGTGGGAAGTCTCCCACATCTACGCCGACAGGATCCACAACGGCATCAGGGAATACCTAATCCATTGGGTAGGATTCCCTCATTCAGAAGACTCCTGGCAAGCCGAGTCCGACATCATGCCCTCGCTCATAGAGCAATATTGGCATGAGACAACCCGCACCTAATGCAATAAGCATTTGGTAATACTCCCAGGTTCCCCTCCTACTACCATCGGAATCCTGCGACAATGTTATTATTCAGTCGAAAAACAACATTGTCGACCCCTCCTACCTCTATAACAGCCCTCTGATACCCTTATTACCGGTAGGAATCCATCTCAACGGCTCACAACATCTTTCGTTTTGTTAACAAAACAACATTGTGAAGAGCATTAACGGATTCCTAAATTCCCTCTGAGCACACAGTATCCCCTAAAGGGTATTAGAAATTGTTTCTGTCCATTTTCGAGGATCCTACAAAATGTGTGAATTTTGCTCAAAATGGTAACTATTTTTACTAAGGGAAAAGTTAAACGGTTTTCTAAATGTCGTTATTTCTCGACATTCAGCTACGGGACAAAGTCGGAAACAACATTAACAATAGTTAACGTTGTCTTAAAGGTCGGGAGAGTGTTACGAAGTCTCTAGGATGACTTCGTAAGGAGTTATTCGCGTTTCTAGAAAACGCACTTTGCATACTTTCATATGCAATTCCGAAAAACTTAGTCGTTTTCAGACGATGTACAAAAATGTTTTTCGGTCATACCCTTTCCGAATTTGCAATTCTTGCTTTTCGGTCATACCCTTTCTCGAGTTGCAATTCTTGCACTTCTGTCATACCCTTTCCAACAATAATTAGTATAAATATTAGAATAGAAACTACTAATAAAACAAGTTCTATTCTCCTATCCTTTAGTGTATAAGTTCTTAAAACTTATACTTTCGTTTGATACGTCTAAGTCCTTTAGCGTATCATAACATAAATAATAAAAAATAAAAAATAAAAAATAAAAAATAAAAAATAAAACGCAAAAAATAAAAAGGAAATAACAATCAAGAAAAAATAAAAAGCAAAAAGTAAAAAGTACAAAGTAAAAAAATAAAAATAAAAATAAAAATAAAAAATCTAAGAAATACAATAAAATAAACAGAACAGAACAGAACAGAACAGAACAGAATGATTAGGAATGCAAGTTAGTATGAAGGTAAAAGAGATATGAAAGGCAAAGAGAGGGGAAAGGCAAAAGGAGAACAAGGTTCGTACGATACATGCAAGAGACTTTAGTAACAATCTTTTCCGGTAAAACGGCTTAATGTAGGGTGAAATGGAAGAAGGGGCATGAGAAGCTCACATGGTCCAGTGGTCAAGACTCAACGTTGTGGCCGTTGCAACCCAGGTTCGATTCCTGGTGTGGGCATAGCTTTTTCTTTTTCCCTATTGGTTCGCGTGTCTGGTACAGCTTGCTGTTACGCGACAAAAGTGTGCACTCAAACATCGGAGAAAAAGCAAAAAATCA